>NC_044040.1:83768198-83909595 GCF_901765095.1 Microcaecilia unicolor
ACACAAAAGAGATTGTCTTCTTTTCTGTCTTTGATTAACCTTGCTCTTTTTAAAATTGCTGGTTTGCTCTGTGAAAAATCTGGCTTTGGGACCCTTTTACAAAGCGGCGCTGAAAATTGGCCAGCACTATCCCCAGCACTGGTCTTCATGTGTACTGAGGCTTTGATCCTGGCAACCTGGGTTCAATTCCCACTGCAGCTCCTTGTGACCTTGGGCAAATCACTTAACCCTCCATTGCCCCAGGTACAAAAACTTAGATGGTGAGCCCTCTAGGGACAGAGAAAGTACCTGCATATAATGTGTACAGCACTGTGTACGTTAATAGCGCTATAGAAATGATTAGTAGTAGTACTTGTAGCATGGCAGTAAAATGGCTCCATTTCCATGTGTTCTATTAATGGTCTAGTACTAATTTCCCCATTAGCGTGTGACCATTAGCACATGAGTCCTTACCACCACCTAGTTTGTAGGCGGTAAGGCCTCATGAGCTAACCACATGCTAATTGGTTAACACGCATGAAGTAGCTGTGCTAACCAATTAGTGCAGAACATGCCCACTCTCTGCCCCTAGACACGCCCCCCCGTGCTAAAAAATAAATTCTGTTTTTTAGCGCAAGGGAAGCGTGTGCTGATCTCAGAGCTACCGCTGGGCACCTGAGTGTGCACCGTGGTAGTGGTTTTTAACCTGCAGTAAGTACGCTTTAGTGCTTACAGCAGCTTACTAAAAAGGATCCCTTTGCTTTTAAAAATTGCCTTACAATCTGTCTTCTTAGGTTTTTCTTGCTTTATAGATAATATCTAGCTTTGCTATGTGTGTTTAATCGGCAGCTGTTAAAAGAAAAGAAAATCTGCCCAAATTGTCTCAATTTCTCTCTTAGGATCCTCTTTCCTGTCTCAGAAAGATATAGCCCATAGATGATCCATATTGCTTCCTCCTTTTCCCAAGCCCCCTGACTGCAGCTGCTTTAATATTGTTTTTCACATATAGGGCTACTCCTCTACCTTTTCAGCCATTTCTATCCTTCCTAAAGGGATAATACCCTGGAATGGCTATGTCCCATTCATGGGACTCAGTGAACTATAACTAAGCAAAGATATCTAAGTCTAATATTAAGACTTGCAGATCTGGAAGTTTGTTGCTTAGCCTTAGACTGCAAGTATATTATATTCTGTTGGTTTTCTTATTTTCTGTATAGCTTTTTGCCCAGTCTCCTCTACTTTATTGCTGATAAATTAGTTGCTATGGTTATTTTATTTTTTCTCCTGCTGTCATACTTTTGTTGAGGGTGACATGCTGAATTCAAGTGCTTCCATGTGTCAACCCCATTCTCTAGTTCCAATGCCAGCAGAACAGTGGGGTACCCTGCTAGGAGGCACTGCAGTGGACTTCACATAAAAGGTTCCAGGTACACATCTCACCGTTACCCCTTTATATTATATGGTGAGCCCTCCAAAACCCATCAAAAACTTACTGTACACAACTGTACACCACTGCACTAGCCCTTATGCCTGCAGGTGTCACCTATATGTATGTACAGTCAGGGTTGCCGGGGGGGGGGGGGGGGCGGTGATTTCCCCGGGCCTGGCCTCCAAGTGGACCCGGCGCCGGGATCTCTCTCTTTCTCTCTGTCCTGCTCCTGAAGGGACCCATGTGACCGCATCTCGACAGGAACAGGAGAGAGAAAACTCCAGCACTGGGCCCTCCCTTAGAAGCTAGGGAGAAGCAGACACAGGGTTTCGGGGCCACGTTTTTGGCTGGTTGGGGTCCCCAGGCCCCTCCCTCAGCAGAAGAAGCCTTCCTCCAGTGCTGTTCTTCACTCCGCCACATTGCCTGCCCTGCGGCTGCTTTTCCCCTCACATCGCGCATGCTCGGTTTTGATGAAATTGAGCATGTGTGACGTGAGGGGGAAAGCAGCTGCAGGGGCAATGCGGCAGAGTGAAGAACAGCACTGGAGAAAGGCTTATTCTGCTGGCAGGGCTTGGGGACCCCCGCCATCCAAGGTATGTGGAATTGCAGTGGGGAGTGCAGCGGTGATCCTGGGGGGAGGGAGTGGTGGCAATCCGGGGGGGGGGGGGGGGGCAGCAGCCCTGCCTTGGGCCTAGCTCAGTCTCTTGGCAGTCTTGGGTACAGTAGGTTTTTGGTGGGTTTTGGAGGGTTAACACTTTCCACCACAAGTGTGCCAGTTAGAGTGGGATATGGGCCTGGGTCCCCTTCTCTATAATGCATTGTATCAAGCACTAGGCTACTCCAGGAACCTGCTTGTTGCTCTAATAGGACTGGCCATAACATTTGAAGCTGTCAGAGGCTGTTATGTACTGTTTCTTTCACATCTTTGGGGAATGGGAGGGGGTCAGTGACCACTGGAAGAGTAAGGTGGGGTCATGCCTTAATCCCTTCAGTGGTCATCTTGTCATTTGGGGCACTTTTTTGTGACTTAGGCGCGATTGAAACAGGTCTAGACCAAAACACTTAACTTTTGGCCCTGGACATTTTTACTTTGTTCCAGTATGGCAGAAAAATGTCCAAGCATTGGGAATGCCCAAATCCCACCCCTAAGACACCCCTTCGTGATTTGGATGCACTGCAGAGAAAAACATCTTAAATCTGAGTTTCAAAAATCGCAATTTGGACGTTTTTCAGAGAAAACGTCCAAATGCTACTTTGTACCATTTTTGAGATGTTTCTCTTTTTTGAAAATGAGCCCCTGTATCAACCGGCTCACTTTTATCCACATGTTTATTCACACGTTCAAAAAGAAATTGTAGGAAATTGATGAAGCAAAATTTTCCTTGCCTAAATCCTTGCTGGATTTGTCCCATTAAACTTATGTATATGTTCAGTCATTTTGTTCTTTATAATAGTCTCTACCATTTTGCCCAGCACCAATATCAGGCTCCCAAGTCCTTAGTCTCCTGAGTCTCCCCTGGATCCCTTTTTAAAAAATTGACATTATGTTGGCCACTCTCCAATTTTCAGGTATCATGCTTGATTTTAAAGATAGGTTACAAATTACTAATAACAGATCTGCAAATTCATGGTGTAGTTCTATTAGTACCCTGGGGTGTATACCATTTGATCCAGGTGATTTTCTACTCTTTAGTTTGTCAGTTTGCCCTATTGCATCTTCCAGGTTATCAGATATTTGTTTCAGTTCCTCCAACTCATCTTCATTAAATACCATTTCTGTAATGGGTATCTCCCCTGTATCTTCCACTATAGCCATCCTCCTTGAGTCTCCATTTCACCCCTCAATAGTCTAATAGTCCAACAGATTCTCTTACTGGTGCTTTGCTTTAGATGTAGCTAAAAAAAAATATTGTGTGTTTTTGCCTCTAAGGCATGCTTCTTTTCAAATTCTCTCTTTGCCTTACTTATTAACACTTTACATCTAACTTGCCATTCCTTATGTTGTTTCCTGCTATCTTCATTTGGATCCTTTTTGTTTTTCCATTTTTGGAACTAGAAATGGGGGGAAGGCCGACAGTCGCTCAAAAGCGCATGGTTCGGGAAAAGGTATCTTGCAAAGATACCTCAGAAACAGGGAAGATAGGGTTTCTGGATAGTGAGGTTGCACAACAGACCGTGGTAGGCCAGGTGCCCTTAAATACAACTAAAGATCAGACAAAAGATGTCAAATCAATAGTGTCAGGTACTAAGCATCATGCAAATAAGAACAACAAACATACTCTGAAATGTCTATATGCAAATGCTAGGAGTCTAAGAAATAAGATGGGAGAGTTGGAATATATTGCACTAAATGAAAAATTGGATATAATAGGCATTACTGAGACCTGGTGGAAGGAGGATAACCAGTGGGACGGGACACTGTCATACCGGCGTACAAAGTATATCGTAATGATAGGGTAGACCGGACTGGTGGAGGGGTAGCATTGTATATTAAAGAGAGCCTTGACTCAGATAGATTACAAATTCAGCAGGACACAAATCACACCTTTGAATCACTGTGGGTTGAAATTCCATGTATAAAAGGGAAAAAAATGGTGATAGGAGTGTACTACCGTCCACCTCGCCAGGATGAGCAGGTAGACACAGAAATGATAAAAGAAATCAGAGACGCGAACAAAATGGGCAATGTGATAATAATGGGTGACTTCAATTATCCAAATATAGACTGGGTAAACGTAACATCGGGACACGCTACAGAGATACAATTCCTTGATGAAATCAAGGACAGCTTTATGGAGCAACTGGTGCAGGAGCCGACGAGAGAAGGAAAAATTCTAGACTTGGTCCTTAGTGGAGCGCATGATCTGGTGAGGGACGTTATGGTACTGGGGCCGCTTGATAACAGTGACCATAATATGATCAGTTTTGACATCAACCTTGAAGTAACTGTACACAGAAAGTCAAATACGTTAGCGTTTAACTTTAAAAAAGGAGACTATGATAAAATGAGAAGAACGGTAAAAAAAAAAAAAAACTTAGGGGGGCAACTGAGAGAGTAAAAACTGTACAACAGGCGTGGACGCTGTTTAAAAATACCATCCTGGAGGCCCAGGCCATACATATTCCGCGAATTAGAAAAGAAAGACGGAACTCCAAAAGACACCCGGCCTGGTTGAAAAGTGAGGTGAAGGAAGCTATTAGGGCTAAAAGAAACGCCTTCAGAAAATGGAAGAAGGAACCGTCTGAAAATAACAAGAAACAGCATAAGGAGTGTCAAAGCAAATGCAAGGCGCAGATTAAGAAGGCCAAGAGGGAGTATGAAAAAAAGATAGCATTAGAGGCAAAAAAACATAGTAAAATTTTTTTTCGGTATATTAAAAGCAGGAAGCCGGCAAAAGAATCGGTTGGGCCGCTGGATGACTGAGGGGTAAAAGGGGCGATCAAGGAAGACAAAGACGTAGCGGAGAGACTGAATGAATTCTTTGCTTCGGTCTTCACCGAGGAAGATTTGGGTGGGATACCGGTGTCGGAAATGGTATTTCAAGCGGACGAGTCGGAGAAGCTTACTGACTTCACGGTAAACCTGGAGGACGTAATGGGGCAGTTCGGCAAACTGAAGAGTAGCAAATCTCCTGGACCGGATGGTATTCATCCTAGAGTACTGATAGAACTGAAAAACGAGCTTGCGGAGCTACTGCTAGTGATATGCAACTTATCCTTAAAATCGAGCGTGGTACCGGAAGATTGGAGGGTGGCCAATGTAACGCCCATTTTTAAAAAAGGCTCCAGGGGCGATCCGGGAAATTATAGACCGGTGAGTCTGACGTCGGTGCCGGGGAAAATGGTAGAGGCTATTATCAAAAACAAAATTACAGAGCACATCCGAGGACATGGATTACTGAGACCAAGTCAGCATGGCTTTTGTGTGGGGAAATCTTGCCTGACCAATTTACTTCAATTCTTTGAAGGAGTGAACAAACATGTGGACAAAGGGGAGTCGGTTGATATTGTGTATCTGGATTTTCAAAAGGCGTTTGACAAGGTACCTCATGAAAGGCTACAGAGGAAATTGGAGGGTCATGGGATAGGAGGAAATGTCCTATTGTGGATTAAAAACTGGTTGAAGGATAGGAAACAGAGAGTGGGGTTAAATGGGCAGTATTCACAATGGAGAAGGGTAGTTAGTGGGGTTCCTCAGGGGTCCGTGCTAGGACCGCTGCTTTTTAATATATTTATAAATGATTTAGAGATGGGAGTAACTAGCGAGGTAATTAAATTTGCTGATGACACAAAGTTATTCAAAGTCGTTAAATCGCGACAGGATTGTGAAAAATTACAAGAGGACCTTACGAGACTGGGAGACTGGGCAGCTAAATGGCAGATGATGTTTAATGTGAGCAAGTGCAAGGTGATGCATGTGGGAAAAAAGAACCCGAATTATAGCTACGTCATGCAAGGTTCCACGTTAGGAGTTACGGACCAAGAAAGGGATCTGGGTGTCGTCGTCGATAACACACTGAAACCTTCTGCTCAGTGTGCTGCTGCGGCTAAGAAAGCGAATAGAATGTTGGGTATTATCAGGAAAGGTATGGAAAACAGGTGTGAGGATGTTATAATGCCGTTGTATCGCTCCATGGTGCGACCGCACCTTGAGTATTGTGTTCAATTCTGGTCGCCGCATCTCAAGAAAGATATAGAAGAATTGGAAAAGGTGCAGCGAAGGGCGACTAAAATGATAGCGGGGATGGAACGACTTCCCTATGAAGAAAGACTAAGGAGGCTAGGGCTATACAGCTTGGAGAAGAGACGGCTGAGGGGAGACATGATAGAGGTATATAAAATAATGAGTGGAGTGGAACAGGTGGTTGTGAAGCGTCTGTTCACACTTTCCAAAAATACTAGGACTAGGGGGCATGCGATGAAACTACAGTGTAGTAAATTTAAAACAAATCGGAGAAAATTTTTCTTCACCCAACGTGTAAAACTCTGGAATTCGTTGCCGGAGAAAGTGGTGAAGGCAGTTAGCTTAGCAGAGTTTAAAAAGGGGTTGGACGGTTTCCTAAAGGACAAGTCCATAAACCGCTACTAAACGGACTTGGAAAACTCCACAATTCCAGGAATAACATGTATAGAATGTTTGTACGTTTGGGAAGCTTGCCAGGTGCCCTTGGCCTGGATTGGCCGCTGTCGTGGACAGGATGCTGGGCTCGATGGACCCTTGGTCTTTTCCCAGTATGGCATTACTTATGTACTTATGTACCTATAATTGCCTCCTTCACCTCATTTTTTAAACCATGTTGGCTGTTGTTTGGCTTTTCTTCTGCCTTTTTAAATATGTAGAATATATCTGTTCTGGGCTTCCAGGATGGTATGTTTGAACAATGTCCATGCTTGACATAAACATTTAATGTTTGTAGCTGCTCTTTTTAACCTCTTTTGACCATTCCTTATTCTGTTTCCTATTGTCTTCATTTGAATCCTTTTTTTTTCCATTTTCTGAAAGATGTTCTTTTAGCTATAATAGCCTCCTTCACTTATATAATTATGCTGGCTATCGTTAGGCCTTCTTCCGCCTTTTTATTTTCATGAGAATTTTATTATATTTTCAGTGTAAACAACAATGGAAGTAATATATAAGCAGTTATAAGGATACAATACAACGCTAATACAAAGTAGTATGTAATTACTCTTAGAACTACAGGGTAAAGGATAAAGGACTGACAAATTAACAATTCAGAATTGAAAGTGTGTAAGGAAAGAAGAAAAAAAACGATAATAACAGGATAACATCTCTGAGGTATTTGTAAAAAAAGAAAAATTATGAATGACCCAAATAAGTAAGGAAACATTCTACTTACCCCATACCCAAAGACGCAAAGAAAAGTACCAGTGAACTAACCAACTACAGGCCAGTAGCATCCATTCCGTTAATAACCAAACTAACGGAAGGAATGGTGACCAAACAACTCACAAACTATTTAAATAAATTCTCAATACTCCACGACTCCCAGTCAGGATTTCGGTCTAACCACAGTACTGAAACAGTACTAGTTACACTCATGACTAAATTCAAACAAATGATTGCAACTGGAAAAAACATACTACTCCTACAATTTGACATGTCAAGCGCTTTCGACATGGTTGATCATGGAATACTACTACATATCCTTGAGTACTTCAGAAATGGAGGTAACATTCTCAACTGGTTCAAAGGATTCCTAACCACACGATCATATCAAGTATCATCAAACTCGACTACTTCAGCTACATGGATACCTGAACGTGGAGTCCCACAGGGATCCCCCCCTCTCGCCGACTCTATTCAACTTAATGATGATACCCTTGGCCAAACTATTATCAAACCAAAACCTCAACCCATACATATATGCAGACGACGTAACGATCTACATCCCATTTAAACAAGATTTAAAGGAAATTTCCAATGACATCAACCAAAGTCTCCATATCATGCATTCATGGGCGGATGCATTTCAGCTGAAACTTAATGCAGAAAAAACCCAATGCCTAATACCTCTCAACATAACACGAACAAATTCACCACCATAAACACACCAAATCTGAACCTTCCAATTTCAGATACCCTAAAAATTCTTGGAGTTACCATCGATCAACACCTAACACTTGAGAGCCATGCGAAAAACACAACCAAGAAGATGTTCCACTCAATGTGGAAACTAAAACGAGTAAGACCTTTCTTCCCAAGGACTGTTTTCCGTAACCTGGTACAATCAATGGTGCTCAGTCATCTAGACTACTGCAACGCACTCTCCGCTGGCTGTAAAGAGCAAATAATCAAGAAACTTCAGACAGCCCAGAATACTGCAGCTAGACTCATATTCGGAAAAACAAAATATGAAAGTGCTAAACCCCTACGAGAAAAACTACACTGGCTCCCACTTAAAGAACGCATCACGTTCAAAGTTTGCTCCCTAGTTCACAAAATCATTCACGGTGACGCACCAGCCTACATGTCAGACCTGATAGACTTACCACCCAGGAATGCAAAAAAATCATCCCGCACATTCCTTAATCTGCACTTCCCCAACTGCAAAGGTCTAAAACTAATGCATGCATCAAACTTTACTTAACTGAGCACACAGTTATGGAACGCACTGCTGTGCAACTTAAAAACGATTTACGAGCTAACCAACCTCCGCAAACTATTGAAGACCCATCTCTTTAATAAGGCATACCACAAAGATCAACAAATGTGAACATACGCCACTCCTCCACATATATTCAGAACTGTCCTATAATATCTGCTTGTTATATTACTATCATGTTTTGACATTATCATGTAACCCAAGATTCTTCTGTAACAGTAAATGTCTATTTTCTAATTTAATTCCACCATTCATGATATATTGTAAGCCACATTGAGCCTGCAAAGAGGTGGGAAAATGCGGGGTACAAATGCAATAAATAAATAAATAAGTGAAATAAAGTAGTGTGTCAACATTGTCATGAAAATTATTTGGGGGTAAGCAAACATTAATATAGCAGTAGGTCTTAGAATTGTAAATTGTAGACTATAGAGCGTTTTTTCATAGTTGTGCACATTATCTCCACTGAAGCCATTTCTAATTTATGCAGATGAAGTATTGATTGCCACCAAAAATGGACATTAAGCTAGGTATAGTCTTTTCCAATTAGCTATAACAGTTTTAATATTTTTGAGCTACCAATATTACCTATAACAGTATTAATATTTTTGAGCTACTGATATTTAAGATATCAAAGAGATGGCTTTGATTTGGCGACAATTCCAAATTCGGTGAACATGATTTAAAGATGATAATGGAAGATGATAAGGTATATTGAATGTTAAATATTTTACAAATGATGTTCTAAATAGCCAACCAGTAATCTTGTAGAGTAGAGCATTCAAATATCATATGCAGTAATGCTACAGGATGGGATTTACAATGCCAATATAAATTGGAAGGTAATAGTTTAGCTGCATGTAACTTGCAAGGTGTCCAAACAGCTCAATGATAGAGAAATAGCATAGATTGCAAGTAGTTGGCTGCAGGTATTGACTTAAGAACAGATATTCAAAAATCCTTTTTATATGATCCAGTAAGGTTAAGCGAAGTGTCTTTTCCCCAGAGTCAACAAGGGAATAAATTGTAGGTGATTTATAGCTTAAAAATGTTTACATTTTGTTTTATTCATGCAATGACACAATTGTAACCATTGGAAATAACTCAAAGGAGGAAAAGCATATTTTGTTTGTGTTGAGAAAAGGGTAGGATTAGGAAGTTAGTAGTTCCTTCAAAACATACAACTATAATAATCATGATACCACTTTCAGCCCAAGGCTTCCAATAAAAAATACAATTGGTTAATTTTGAGTTTAGGGTTGTTCCATATAGGAGCATATATAGTGGAATTAAGTGGTGTCTCCAATATTTTATCTAATTCTTGAAGACTAGTGTGGACATTAATAAGAAAGGAATTGTTTCTAATATAAGGAAGATGAATCATAGCGGGGAGAAGGTGTGTGTAACTGAAGTTAATGATTGATTTTTCTTTGATTTTTCTAAATGAAACCATAGAGGACTATATTCATTAGTTTCACAAGAGATGCATAAACATCCTTGCTGGGCGATGAAGACTTTATGATATGTCAAAAAAATCTGGAAAAAGAACACCAAATTTTTCTTTTGGGGCTTTCAGTTTAGTCTATGAAATTTTAACTTCCTTAGATTTCCATAAAAAAAGGGAGAGAATTTTATCTAATTTTGTGTAAAATGTGTTAGGAAATAAAAATTGGATCATACTTAGAATAAAGTTTATTTTGGGATTATCATCATTTTTAGGGTTTCTAATCTTCCCCACCAGGTTAGATGTAAGGGGTGCCAACTTGAGGTTAAAGATTTTGAGACATTAAGAATACGTTCCCTATTGTATTTTATGGAGTCTGCTAAGTTTGTGTAAAGATCAATACCAAGGTAATGCAATTTAGTAGATGTCCATATTTATCCAAAAGGTTTAATTAATTCTGGTTGAGCATGTACATTCAGGGGTAACACTTCTGTTTTTGACTGATTGATTTTATAGCCTGAGAAGGTTGAGAATGTAGTTATTAGAGAAAATAATTTAAGGAGTGGCTGTGTTGGATTGGAGATGTATAGTAAGATGTCTGCATAAGTCGTAATCTTATATTCTACTTGCTTGTAAAGAGATTCCTGTAATATGATTGTGTGATTTGGTGGCTATGAGAAGTGGTTCTAGGCCTAAGTTGAATAGGTGTAGAGAAAGGGGATAACCCTATTGGGTACCTCTTTCTTTTTTTTTTTTTTGATTAACAAGAAGTCTTTATTGAAAAAATGAAAGAGCCCTGTACAGCCATGGAAAATTACAACTGTATCATTAAGAAAATATCATTCTCTATATTTCACACCGAACAATATTCATCTTACAAGGTTCACTTCTAATGACAGCATATGTCTAGACTTCACTTTTTATTCCCATTTTCCCCCATAAGAAATATCCTTAACCTAAAGCAAAATATCAAACCAAGCCTAATTATAGAAAATAACCCACCCTTCTAACCCAGTACAATATCCAGCAAATATCACAATCACCTATAATCAGCAGTCAAATAGTCACAACAACCCCATTTATGATCCCAAACCCAAAGGGACCCATATTCTTCCCAATTTTGCCATTTGCTTGCGATCCTTTGCTAGTAGTCTCTCTTTTTCTGCGATATTTCCAAACAAAGTTTTCCCACCTAATTATTGAAGGACAGTTTCGCTGTTTCCAAGCTTGTGCAATGGTCAGTCTGCCTGCACATAAACAATGTTTCGCTAGGATCTTGCCCTCTTCTTTGAGTCCTAAAATATTTTTGTGAAATAAGTATACTGCAGGGTCTCATGGTATATCCACTCCTACCCACTGTTGCATCCTCCCCTGGATAGCTCTCCAGAATGCTCCCACCTTTCTGCATGTCCACCATATGTGGCCCATGGTGCCCATTTGACCACAGTCTCTCCAGCATTTCTGGGATACTGTTTTAAACATATGGTGTAATCTTACTGGGGTCAGATACCAACGATATATTATTTTCGTAACATTTTCCTGAATATTTATCGCTGGGGAGATCTATGCTGAGCCTCTTTCAAATCTCTGCCACTCCGCCTCTGTGTACTTTACTCCCAATTCTTTTTCCCACTGGTCTCGATGTCTAGAGTTCTGTGGAAGTTTCTCTCTCAAGTATCCATAAAGCAAGGAAATTAGACCCCTTGTTCCCTGTTCTCTTACACATAACTCCTCTAAGAACGTGACCTGTCCAAACAGATTAGCTCTTATTCCTGGGGAGTGTAGAAAATGGATTAGTTGCGTGTATGCGTATTGATCCCTCCGAGAAAGGTTATAGGTTTCAGCTAATTCTGAGAATGTGACAAATCTCTCTCCACTTAATAATTGTCCCCAAAGATCAAGACCACTCCGTGCCCACTTAGTAAAGGTCGAGGGTCTACATCCCAGAGGAAAAGCTAAGTTGTATGCTATAGGGGACAGCCTAGAGTTATACACTTTCCTTCTACGTTCCATCTTATCCCAACACGAAAATGTGAAGCGAATTACAGGGCTCACCTCCATTCCCAACCGCCTATGTTTAGGTGCTAGCCATAGCATATGTCCTAATTTTAATGGGCTACGAAGTACATACTGTTCTGCCCTTATCCAAAGTTTATGAGAGGTCTCCTGGAACCATTCTACTGCCGCTTTGACTTGGGCTGCCCTGTGGTAGAACTCCAAGTGGGAGACTCCCAGTCCTCCCTTAGATTTACGAGCCATATAGGTCACGCTGGAATGAATTCTCGGCTTATTCCCTTTCCAAATAAACTTTGTTAATCGACTCTGTACGCGCTGAAGCAAATATTCATCTATTGGCAGTGGTATTGATTGAAAGAGGTATAATAGGCATGGCAAAATGTTCATTTTTACTGTGGCTATCCTGCCAAACCAAGACAAGCCAAGAGGTTCCCATCTATCCAAATCTGCCTTAAGCTCAGTAACTAAAGGAGTATAATTCACCTCACTTAGGCGTTGCAGATTACTAATGAGGAGAACTCCTAGATATCGGATGCCATCGGTCACCCATTTCAATGGGAACAATTGCTGACATGCCTGGTAAATTTGCGCTTCCACACCTTGTGCCAATGCTTCCGTCTTGGTATAATTAATTTTGAAACCAGAGACCTTTCCGTAGGCATCTAGGGTTTGAAATAGCTTTGGAAGGGAGTCCAAAGGTGAAGTGATTGTCAATAGAACATCATCCACAAATAGCGCTACCTTGGACTCCCATTCCCCTACCTTCACTCCGGTGATTCCCGGGTCGTTTCTAATGACCCACGCCAGGGGTTCCATCACCATGGCAAACAAGAGAGGTGATAATGGACACCCCTGGCGTGTTCCTCTTTGTAAGTCAAAGAAGAGGGAAACCTGTCCATTGATCTTTAAGCATGCTTTAGGTCTAGTATAGAATTCTTCTATCCAACCCATAAATTTAGTGCCAAAACCAAGACGCTGCATTGTCTGATATAGAAAGGGCCAATGTACCCTATCGAATGCCTTTTCGGCATCAATACTTAACAGATGCTTTGCAGCATACATAACATCAATTGTTCGCCTTATGTTGTCAGAGGCTTGTCTATTCGCAATGAATCCCACTTGATCTGGGTGAATAATAGATGGAAGAACTATGGTTAACCTGGTGGCCAACACCTTTGCCAGTATACGCACATCCACGTTTTAAGATCGAGATTGGCCGGTAGGAAGAACATTCGGTCACATCAAGCACTTCCCTGTGTTCTAGGGAGATACTTGGCAAACATAGTTTCTCTAAATATGACCGAACTTCCCCCTCCTGTATCGAGCCATCCTTAGAGTACAATACAGCATAATACTGGCTAAATCGGTTTCTAATCTCTTGCGACTGTCGGAGACTCTCTCCTTGTTGTCCCTTAATACAAAAAATGGTACGCTCTACCTGAAGCTTTCGCAGTTTAAACGCTAGCTGTCTGCTAATCTTATTTTTCTTTGTATAATTATGAAGCTTTAACTTCTCATTAAGAAAGTCTAACTCCTGGCTTAGCAAGGCATCTAGTTGTATCCTCTTAGCTTGTAAGGCTCGGTAGTGTTTGAGAGAGCCTGTACTTTTATGTTTTAGTTCCAGTTCCCTGATCTGGCTTCTCAACTGGATCAGTTCGCTCTCTCTTTTCCATTTAAGTCGCCCTGCCACCGCCATGAAGTGGCCTCGGGACACTGCCTTGATCGCATCCCAAACTACTGCTACTGGTGGGCCTGAATTCAAGTTAAATGACAAATATTCCTCAAGTACTTTAGTGTACTCAATGCACGCCTCTTCCTGTTTTAATATTGTATTATTGAAAGTCCAGGTACCTCCCCTTTTCTCTGTCAGATGACTGTCCCACTGTAGCATACACGGGGCGTGGTCGGAGAGGGTAATATTTCCAATTTGTGCTCTCCCAATCTGAGTTCCCAACAGTTTATCTATAAGGATGTAATCTATTCGGGAATATGTCTGATGAACTTGAGAGTAAAAGGAGTAGTCACGTTCTCCGGGATGGCTGTCCCTCCAGGAATCACAAAGCCCCACATCTTCCACCAAAGTGGCAAAGTGCTTGGCAATTACCTTATCATTCCTTGTGGGAGAGCCAGTTCGGTCCAAGTCTGGTTGCAATGTGGCATTGAAGTCACCACCTAGTATCACAGAACCTCCTATCACTTCTAACAATTTTCGCTTTAGTAACTGAAAGAAAGCGTGCTGTTCCGTGTTGGGGCCATAAATAGATCCGAATGTAACTTCCCTGTTTTCTATAGTACCTCTAATCAAAACATATCGCCCTTTTGGGTCCCGTTTCACCTGATGGACCTGCAGAGAGAGATTATTATGAAAAAGTAGGGCTACCCCTCTTTGTTTCTTGTTAGAGATATCAGATGCAAAATAGATTTTTGAATATTGGGGGTGCCTAAACAAAGTTTCATGGGCTCTCTTCAAGTGTGTTTCCTGTAGCATTATGACATGCGGTTTCAATCTCATAAGTTCTTGCCACACTAATTGGCGCTTTCTCGGAGCATTAAAGCCCCTTATGTTAAGGGTTACAATATGTAAATTATGTATCATTAGGGTTGTGTCGACCTAGACCAGGTCTTAAGCATGGTTGCTGTCTCTGAGTAATGTACTTCCCATATCCCCCCTCCCTCCCAATATCTCCCTAATGGCAAAGAAAGACGAGGGGAGATCCAAAAATAGGAATCTTTCCTGTCTTTCAACCCCGGCCAAGACAGCAAACCCATCCACAACCCGTCCCCCCGCAACATTCCTCTCTCTTATTTTACACAGATAATAACTATATCTTCCCCTTTTTATCTCCTATATTCACACATTGATGTATTTGCAAGACACTACCAGTTATATTTGTTCACTCAGTCCCAGCAGAGTTCATGTGGCAGATTTAGATGCAGTAAGTCGGGATTTCTTTGCTTTATTGTTGACCTGTTGCCACTGCCGCAGTTTGTCTCGTGTTGCTGCGGTCGTTGTCGTGGGTGTAGGCTCTGTCTCCATGTCCACCAGCCCCGCTGTTTGCAACCATTGTCAAGCCGTGTCTACAGTGTGGACCTTATGGAGTTGACCCGCTATGGTGAAGCACAGAGAAAACGGGAACGCCCATCGATATTTAATATTATGTTTTTCCAGGGCCTCCAAGATGGGTTTCATGTATCGTCTTTGTTGTAGGGTATATGCTGAGAGGTCCTGGTATATAGTAACTGTATTTTCTTGAAATTGTAAGTCCTTCTTCTGTCTAGATAGGACAAGCACGTTTTCCTTTTCAGCATACTTCCAGAAACGCACAACAATATCTCATGGCTTGTTGGCCAACAGTTTTCCCAGAACCCTGTGGGCCCTCTCAATTTCAGGGAGCGCTGTTTCTGGGGTCGCTTCCATTAATCGTGCGCAAAGTTCGTTTATTATTTTTGGTATGTCTTCTTGCTCGCCCGCCTCCGGAATTCCCCAGAAGCGTAAGTTATTTCTTCGCCCCCGATTTTCAATGTCATCCATCTTGTATTGTAATTCCTCTAACTGAGTAGAAAATCCATCTTCTCGCTGTTTTACTTACGTCAACAGTTCGTCCTGCTCATCAACTCGGCCTTCAAGCTCTTCCAGCCGGGCCCCGACTTCTTTTATCTCGCCTCGCAAATTGTCTATACTTTCAACAATTTCTGATTTCATATGAGCCAGGTCTTTTCGGAGATCTTTAAGTATTTTGGCAAACTGCAACTCTCGAGCGTTGCCCGCTTCGTCTTCAGAGCGCATCGACTCGGAGTCTGAAACATCCTCGTGCTGCGGAGAAGCATGGCGGCCAGATGTCTTGCTCACCCTTTGGCTACTCCTCGCACCGCTTTTGGGGTCTGATAATTTTGATTTCTGCGACATCTTGGCTTAAACAAATTGCCAACAGTTATTTAACTTGCAAATGCTATCATGTTCGTTGCTCTGTGTCGCTGTGCTAGCTATTTGAACGAGAGGAGTCCGGGAGCCTCGAGCTCAGGCTGCCATCAAGGGAGCTGACGTCACCGGAAGTCTTGGGTACCTCTTTCTAAGTGAATTGGATCTGATAGATGACTGCCAAAATACGAGCAGAGGATTTAGTATATAATACCTTGACCTTATCAATAAACTGTGTGCTCCAAACCAGTCCAAGGTATGAAAGAGATAGGGCCATTCCACCCTATCAAAAGCTTTTTCTGTGTCTAGTGAAAGTGCGATTATTGGTTGGTGGGATTTTTTTGCAATTTCAGACAAGTGAAAAAATAACCTAGAGTTGTTGGTGATAAGTCTACCTGGCATGAAACCAACTTGATTGGGAGAGATGATTTTAAAATTTCTGTAACTGATTAGCTAAGATCTTTGCATACATTTTATAACCTATATTTACATAGGATATTAGTCAAAACATTTGAACTAGGGTACTATCTGATGGGTTTGGGTAGAACCATGATTATAGCCTCTGCAAAATGTCTTTTGCATATAGATTTTGGAGATAGGTAATTATATAAGTTTTTAGTATGGGGAAGTAGGTTGAATTTAAACAATTTATAAAATTTGATGGGGATGCCATCTGGTCCAGGTGCTTTACCATTTGGTAGATTTTTAATGCTTGTTAAATATCATCATCATCTATCTTTTTTTATAATAAGAGTTGTCTAGATCTGACCACTTGTTTCTTAGTAAAGGAGTCAGAAAGGCATCTATCTCTGAGGAGGATCCTTGAAACTCAGGTTGGTATAATGAGGAGTAAAACTGTGAAAAATTGTCAAGAGGGATGTGGTTATTTATTAATATGATTTCTAAGAGATGGGATTAGAACTTTTATTCTTTTTCTTTTCAGATAATTAGCAAGCATTTTGCTACTTTTGTTACTTTCTATAAAATATTTGTATAAATATCTCCTGCCTAGCCTGTTCACTGCTGCTTTTTTCTTGTTGTTATACACAGTGATAGAGATTAATTCTCCTCCTAGAGACACTTTGAAAGCCTCCCATACAACAACAGGATCAACCTCTGATGTGCAATTAAGTTGAAAGAATTCAATTATGTATTTTTGTACACGAGATTTGATCTCATCATCTAATAGGAGGCTTGTTTGGAGTCTCCACAGTGGTGATTTGAGGAGTGAAGGGAGAAGATTAGTGAGTGAGATTGTAATTATAGCATGATTTGAAATAACAATCGGAGCAATATTGGTAGCTAGTACATTTTGTAATTGTGAAGATGAAATCAGGAAATAGTCCAACCTGGAAAAACTTTGGTGTGAGGCAGAAAAAAAAAAGTGTATTCTCTGGCATCCAGGGGTCTATTAAACTAAATTGACTCAATAGGCAACAAAAGGTATTATTGGCTTTGGGAAGAAGAGTTCGTGAAGATGATTGTTTGTCAAGCTAAGGGTCTAATGGGAAATTAAAGTCTCCAGCTATGCATATTGGTAGTGAGCCAAAATCAGAGAGTTTCTGGAAGAAGGATATTAAAAAAATCTGGTGAATCAACATAGGTACATATAAATTAGGTAATATTAGTTGTTCAGAAAATAATTCAGGGGGCCTTTTACTAAGCTGCGTAGGCACCGATGTATGCCCAACATGCGTCAATTTTGAGTTACCGCCGGCTACCTTGTGACCTTTGTGGTAATTTCATTTTTGATGTGTGTCTGCTATGCGTGCCGGAAAATATTTTTATTTTCTGGCATGCAGGCAGTAATCGGGTGGTAATCAGCATTTTATGCATGTAGACCATTACCGCCCAGTTACTGCGTGAGATCTTACAGCTAGGTCAATGGCTGGCGGTATGGTTTCAGACCCAAAATGGATGCGCGGCAATTTTCATTTTGCCGCAAGTACATTTTCAGCAAAAATTTAAAAAGGCATTTTTTACAGGTGCGCTGAAAAATGATTCTGTTTGTGCCTAAAACACGTATCTACACTACCGCAGGCCATTTTTCAGCAAACGTTTGTAAAAGGACCCCTTAACCTTTAAAATAATCCATCTACCTTCTATATGAAGTTGCTGGTCAATTATTTTAAAATGTAGATCCTTTTGAAATAGTATTACGACTCCTCTTTTCCTACCTATTGAGGGTGCATCAATAGATTGAGCAAGCCATGGATAATTTGCAAGAAACTGAGAAAGGTTAGGAATGTGTGTTTCTTGTAAAAAGATAATTGATGGCTTAGAGTTTTTTTACGTGACTAAAAACTTTTTTCTTTTTACAGGGTGCCTTAATCCATTCACATTCCAGGACAATAGTGATAGTGGTAGTAATTGTCTGAGCAAAACAGCAAAAGTAGAGGCTGACAAATGCGCAAACCAATAGGGAGATAATATCAAAAAACAGTTTATTCAGAATATTCATATCAATATCAAGGACCCGACATGGTCCGTGTTTTGGCGCCAAAGCGCCTGCCTCAGGGGTCACAATCAACTTTCTCTGAGAAGAAGCTGGTAGGCTTGAATTCCTTTATGTATGCAAGTTAATCCACAGAGAGAACAAAAGAACTGATCGGTTGGCTGTTCTTTTGTTCTCTCTGTGGATTAACTTGCATACATAAAGGAATTCAAGCCTACCAGCTTCTTCTCAGAGAAAGTTGATTGTGACCCCTGAGGCAAGCGCTTTGGCGCCGAAACACGGACCGTGTCGGGTCCTTGATATTGATATGAATATTCTGAATAAACTGTTTTTTTATATTATCTCCCTATTGAGGTCACGTGATGCTAGGCTAGGGGGAGGACGCCGCACGTAACAGCTCCGCGGTCCCTCGAATAACATCTACCCATAGCGGCATCCAAAACTGGGGGGAACCCTGAGAAATTACAGGAAAAGAAGTGGGAACATCGCGAAAGCAAAACCCAGCCAAAATCGCTGCGGAAATCGAGTCGGAATGACTACAAAAGCAAGCCGCAAAGAAGGCACGAGGAGCCGCGTGGGGGAAGGCAAGATGGCCGACGCAGGCACTTCGGGTGAATCGCCGAGTTCGCTCTGGGCAGCTGAGATTGCAGGAGAAGTTTCAAGTATCCTAGAAGTATCAGTAGAGAAAAAGCTGCAGCGGATTTCAGATCAAATTGAGAAGCTGGATGGAAAAATGGAGGGACTGAAAACTGATCTTTCCGGCTTCCAGCAGCGCTTATCTGATGTAGAGGATCAGAGCATACAGCATGAAACCCAGCAGAAAGAAATGCTAAAGAAGATGGAAAGCCTAGAGTCTAAAATTGAAGACCTAGAAAACCGCTCTCGCCGCAACAATTTAAGACTCGTGGGGTTGCCGGAGTCCATCAGAGAAGTGGATCTCTGGCAGTTCTTGGAGAAGTGGCTACCCCAGGTGTTGAATCTGAAGCAGGCGGAGAGCGGTTTGAAGATTGAGCGGGCACACAGACTCGGGTTACCAAGACAAGGGAAGGACAGACCGAGAGTAGTGATTTGCAGGGTCCTGAATTACACCCACAAGCAGGACATCCTACATACATGGCGGCAGCGGGGTAAAATCCAATATGAAGAGTCTACGGTGTTGTGCTTTCAAGACTTCTCAGCCGCGGTAGCGGCACAGCGCAGACAATTTACAGAGGTCTGCAAGCAACTCTATGAGAGACAAGCAAGCTTTGCACTACTTTTTCCCGCCAAGCTGCGCATACAGTTTGAAGGCAAGCCACACTTCTTCACGTCCCCGGCGGAGGCGAAGCAGTTTATGAAGCGAATGGAAAGCACCACGGCAGGGAGTGGCGAAACTACCCAAAATAATGCTCCGCTGTGAGATATGTGACAAGAGAAGAACATGCAATACCAGGGGAAGACTGTTGAGAGGTAGTGAAAAATGCAGCAGTGGACAGTAAATTGAAGGGGCTGACTTCTGCATTTGGGAGGTGGGCAAGAGGAAGAATCATAGATTAATTGCTCATGGAGAGAGAAAATTTCTTTTGGAAATGGGGTGATAAAAGTTATAGTGTTCTATGATGTCACAGGGTGAGGGGAGGGGCATGGACGTGACCAGTTCTCAAGTGAGGACACAGTCTCAGTTATCGGGGAGGGAGGGAGATAGGGAGGGGGGAGGGATTGGGTGGGATAGGGAGGGTGAGGGGAAGATGGGTGGGGAATATGAGAGTGAGCCTACAAATATTATGTGCTGGATGTTATTTGTATTTTACTGTGATGTTCTCCTTTTCAGAGCAGAACGGAGTATGTGCTGTAGAGTACAATGCTCTAAACAAGGGGGCGAAAGGGGACTGCACCCAGGGGCTGGGGGGTGCGTCCTCACAATGAAGGTTAAAAGATCAAAATTTAAGACAGACCTGCAGATGAATGGGACCATTTAAGTTAGTGTCCTGGAACGTGGGGGGGATTTCCTCACCCATTAAACGCACAAAAGTTTTGCAAGCATTAAGGAGACAAAAAGCAGACCTTGCGTTTTTGCAGGAAACACACTTGACCACTCAGGAACATAATAAATTCCAGAAGGGCTGGGTAGAGCATGTGGTGGGTTCCCCGGCGGCAGGCAAGAAAGGGGGAGTAGTGATTTTGATACGTAAAGGCCTGCAGGCTCAGATTAAGCGGGTTAAACAAGGTACAGAGGGGAGATATGTTCTAGCTGAAGTGGAAATGGGGAACACTAGGTATATTTTATGCAATGTGTATGCGCCCAATGTGTATGATCGCAAATTCCATCGAACCCTTATAGAGCTGCTGGGTCCTTACCAGGGGAGTAACGTGATTTTAGGAGGGGATTTCAACCTGGTGTATGACGCTCAGATGGATAAGACGGGTTCCTCAGCAACGAGTCGGGTTCAGGGGTGGGGGGCTTACCCTTCCTCTGCTCCACACTGGACTTGATAGACGTGTGGAGAGTGTTACACCCAAACATGAGGGACTATACACATCTGTCCAGGGCACACCTCACACAATCGCGTATCGATTACTTCTTTATCTCTAGGAATCTATTTCCAAAAGTAACAACAGCAGAGATAGGGCCGTGTGAGGTGTCCGACCACTCTATCATCTGGATGCAGTTGCAGGGACCAAGGGAGAGGGACGGAGGGGGCAGTTGGAGATTTCCATTTGAATTATTTTGGGACCCACATTTTAAGGCATACATAAGTGAAAAATGGAAGGAGTACGCGGACCATAACAAGCAGCATCAGTGCCAGCCCAGTTTGTATTGGGAGACATCTAAGGCGGTGATACGGGGGGAGATAATTGCATACAGGGCCAGAGCTAAGAAAATGAGAGACAAGGAGATCATTAGATTGGAGAAAGAAGTTCGTTATCAGAGGGTTAGGTGTGGGGCACGCATGACACCAGAGGAGAAAGGAGCTCTGCTATCCTCCCAGAAAGCACTGAATGAATTACTACACCAGAGGGCGGTAAAGTCCCATAAGTATTATCAATACCAATATTTCATTCATGGTAATAAAGCTGGGGCGTTGCTGGGGAGATTGATACGTGGAAAACGGGGCTGTCAGGGAACTCTGGAAGTCAAGGATGAGGGTGGCCAACTTCTCAGGGAATCAAAAGACATTGCTAATTGTTTCATGAGGTATTATGAAAAACTATATAGGGAGCCTACAGAGATAATGCAAGATAGTACGCTTTATTTAATCAATCAAGCCCTGCCGCAGATCTCAGATTCCCAGAAAGAGTACTTAAATGGCCCCATTACGGAAGGCGAGTTGATGCTGGCGCTCCAGCAGAGCAAAATCCAAAAGGCACCGGGGCCTGATGGGTACACCATTGCCTATTACAAATTAGTCCAAGAACAGGTGACACTTCCTTTGTTAAATCTTTATAATGAGATGGTTGCCTCCGGGGTAATGTCTGATACATTGAATGTGGCAAAAGTGATAGTGCTACCAAAGCCAGGGAAGGATAGTACTGAAGTAGGATCATATAGGCCCATTTCCCTATTAAACTGTGATGTAAAAGTATACGCCAAAATCTTGGCCAACCGTTTGGCCAGGGTTCTGCCAGACTTGATTGCACCCCCGCAGGTGGGATTTGTGAATGGAAGATCGGTGGGGAGTAATGTCCGGGCACTCTTGGCATCCCTGGAGATTATGGAAAGGCAGAAAAGGCCTTCTCTGCTGGTAAGTTTCGATGCAGAGAAGGCCTTTGATCGTGTAGTTTGGAATTTTGTATTTACAGTAATGGAAAAGGTTGGGGTGGATGGTTATTTTCAAACAGCAGTAAGGGCACTCTATTCCAACCCGCAGGCATTCATGTGGGTTAATGGGGAACAATCGGCATTGTTTAAGATCAGAAGGGGCACCCGGCAAGGGTGTCCCTTATCTCCGTTGTTGTTTGTGCTCGCTCTGGATCCATTGATTAGGGAAATTGTGTCCCACCCGGAGGTGGAGGGGGTGCGATGGGGCTCCTCCATGTTTAACGTGTCTGCATTTGCAGACGACATATTAGTACATCTTACGCACCCCAGTCGATCGTTACGTGCTCTGCTGGAATTGTTTCAGGAGTATGGCGACTTTGCAGGGTTCAAAATAAATTACTCTAAATCGTTGGCACTAACAGCTCATGCAAGCGTGAAGACAGAATGGGGGGCTGGTTTCCCGCTCAAGTGGGCTTCGGATTTCATTCAGTATTTGGGGGTGAAGATTTCTATGAGAACTTCCATGTTGTATCAATTAAATCTCACTAATCTGCTAGATAAAATGAAGGGTAGACTGAATAGATGGGGGACTTTGCCACTTACACTGCATGGGCGGATACATCTATTTCGCATGGTTGAATTTCCGAGGTGGCTATATACATTCCAAGTGCTGCCCTTGCGGCTTAAATGTAAAGATCTCAATCAGTTGTACCGACATCTGAGGAGGTTTGTGTGGAGAAATGCGAAGCCGAAAATTCCACTGACATTACTCATGGGTCCATGGAGGGAGGGAGGTATGGGCCTACCAAATGTCCGCAGATATAATCAGGCCTGTCTGTTGAGACACTTGGGGGATTGGTTGTTAGGGAGGCAAGATTACACACCACGGAGAATGGAGTATGATTTTTTTAAGCCATTTCACCCGCACTATCTCTTACATGGGGATGGGAGAGCGATACCGGCCTATATTCGTCATAGTATACTTTTGGGCCCCTTAAGGGAGGTGTGGAGAGATTTGAATAAGACATGGGGCTTGGAAGCAGATGTCTCGGATTTATTGCCATTGCAGGACAACCCACAATTTGTCCCCGGTACAGAGAATAAAATATTTCATAGATGGGCGACACTGGGGATTACGAGACTGGAGCACGTATTAGATGCAAGGGGGAAGATCCTATCTTTGGGAGCTTTGGGAGTAGGTATAAGTATGAACCATATTTTTGCATACCATCAGCTGGCTCACTACGTCCGGTCGTTGGACCAAAGTAAATTGGGGAGTGGTCACGGGCGCAGGCTTAGGGCCTTTTTTGGGATGATCACAGGAGACAGGCTGTCAGTTTCAAGCTTGCAAAGAGCCATAGGGGAGCTGGAAGGAGTGAGAGACACGTCTGCTATATGTCAAAGATGGGCAGGAGACCTGGGGCAACCACATTTGCAGTTAGATTTCCGTAAACTGATAGCACGTGTCCCTCAGATATCAGTAAATGCAGGCCTTCGGGAGTGCCAATATAGGATCGTGTATAGAGCATATATGGCCAAAAATCAACTGTTCAAATTTGGAGGGGTTACGGACCCGTTATGTATGAAATGTGAGCAGGGGGAGGGTACGTTGGTGCATTCTCTTTTGGCATGCCATAGGATTCGGGCTTTTTGGAAGCAGTTAATCCAATATCTTGAATCCTTGGTGCATCTTCGGATTCCATTTTCGCCTCAGGGGATATTACTGGACAAATATGAGGTATTTAGGCTTCACGGTAAGGGGACCCAGCAGCTCATTCGCAAAGCAAGCTTGGTGGGGAAAAAGATCATAATGGGCGGCTGGACGAAAGAGTCTCCGCCAGATTTCTGGCAATGGAGGAACAAGTTCCATGACCTCCTATTGATGGAGCGCAGGGGTATAGGGTCATCCCCCAAGAGGCGGAAAGCATTTCTGGCAGTTTGGGAACCCTATATACAATCACTGTCACCAAAAGCTCGCAGTTTAATATTCAATAAGCTCTGAAAGGGGAACTCAGTAGGCACACACATGGGAGAGGAGGGACATAGGGGACATATAAGGTGGGTTAATAACTAAGTATGTGTTAAGACAGCAGTATAGAGCTCTCATGTAATATGTTGTAAAACCGGACCCTTGGGTGACATTTCATTTGGAAGAGATATAAGTCAGAAGAGGGTACAGGAAGGCATAGGGGGGGGGGGGGGAAGGGGGGGGTTAGTGGGAGGGGGAGGGGAGGACAAGCATGGGAGGGGGGAGGGGAGCAATCATAGGAGGAAGGTACTCAATGGTTAGATATTACTGTGTTAGCGGAGGTTTTTTGCAGTATGTTTTATGCTGTAACACTGTAAGTGTAGTTTTGGTTTCGGCAAATTATAATTGAGTCATATATATATATATAAGAAGTTGTGACTTGTAGGAGGGAAGATGGGGGGGAGGGGGGAGAAAATAGAAGAAAAGTTTGATGGTAGAAAGTTACTCTATGTTTAAGAAGATCACACATCTACATCCTGTATTATAAATTTGCTTGTTAGATGGAAATGTGTGTTTATTTACTATCAATAAAAAACGTTGAAACATATTATCTCCCTATTGGTTTGCGCATTTGTCAGCCTCTACTTTTGCTGTTTTGCTTTGACTTTCCGTGGAGGCTCCTCCTGTCTTCTATTAATTGTCTGAGACATTATATATCAATATTAATGAGTAAGGCACATTTTGAAAAGAGATTTGCCTCTTTGGAAGATAAAGAAAAAAACGTCATATAGAACTGTGTACATTTTACCTATAACAGAAGTGTGTACAAGCTGAGTCTAATAGCTATGACGAAGATGGTTCACCATATCCCCCCCATATAATCAACATCATGTTATCACCAATATCAATAATTATTGTACATAGCAACGCTGAGAAAACATGTTAAATAGGAGAAACTAATTTGAGATGCAGGCAAGAATAATAAGAGCTGCATTAATTAAGAAGTTACATTTGTAGACAACAGAAACTTAATAAATACACATATTATATTGCAAATATCATGCCATGCCTTGGTTTTGAAGTTGATCTAAGTAATGCTGCAATTGCTCCAGTGAATCAAAATATCTGGTGTTATTAAGAGTCACAGAGGGGCATAATCGAATGGCGCCGTCCATCTATATGAGCGACCATCTCTAAGGCCGACGCCGTAAAGGGGTGTCCCGAACCGTATTATCGAAACAAGATGGCCGGCCATCTTTTGTTTCGATAATACGGTTGGGGCCGGCCAAATGTCAGAGATGGCTGGGTTTGAGATGGCCGGCATCGGTTTTCGCTGATAATGGAAACCGATGCCGGCCATCTCAAACCCGGCCAAATCCAAGGCATTTGTTCATGGGAGGGGCCAGCATTCATAGTGCACTGGTCCCCCTGACATGCCAGGACACCAACCGAGCACCCTAGGGGGCACTGCAGTGAACTTCATTAATAGCTCCCAGGTACATAGCTTCCGTCCCTTGGGTGCTGAGCTCCCCAAATCCCCCCGAAACCCACTACCCACAACTGTACACCACTACCATAGCTCTTATGGGTGAAGGTGGGCACCTACCTGTGGGTACAGTGGGTTTCGGGTGGGGTTTGGAGGGCTCCATTTACCACCACAAGTGTAACAGGTAGGGGGGATGGGCCTGGGTCCGCCTGCCTGAAGTGCACTGCAGTTCCCACTAAAACTGCTCCAGGCACCTGTATACTGCTGTCAGGGAGCTGGGTATGACATTTGAGGCTGGCATAGAGGCTGGCAAAAAATATTTTTAAAGGGTTTTTTTGAGGGTGGGAGGAGGTTAGTGACCACTGGGGGAGTAAGGGGAGGTCATCCCTGATTCCCTCCGGTGGTCATCTGGTCAGTTCAGGCACCTTTTTGAGGCTTGGTCACAAGAAAAAATGGACCAAGTAAAGTCAGCCAAGTGCTCGTCAGAGACGCCCTTTTTTTTCCATTATCGGCCGAGGACGCCCATGTGTTAAGCCCTAAGATTTATTGATTTATTTATAAGTCCCAGCTTCGCTATGCTTCTGACACGCCCCCGTGAACTTTGGTCGTCCCCGGATGAAAAGCAGTTGAGGATACCCAAAATCGGCTTTCGATTATGCCAACTTGGGCAACCCTGGGAGAAGGACGCACATCTTCCGATTTGTGTCAAAAGATGGGCGTCCTCTTTCGAAAATAAGCCTGATAGCGGGTTACAATAAAAAAAAAATCAATACAATTTAAGATCTTATATATCAAGATGCTTATCAAATAAAGTTTTCAGAGCTTTCCTAAACTGAAAATAATCTACGATACCTCGAAGTTGAGATGAAATCAAATTCCATAACTTGACTGCTGATCAACTAAAAGAGCTATCATAAAAATGTTTCTACAAAATCTTAGTCAATGATGGAAGATTTAAATTCAAAGAATAATTATACCTAGAAGGCCAACAAGATGATGGATAAGACACTAAAGGTACATGGTCTTCTGGACAGCAACTATCTTAAAATCAATTGCAGCCCTAACTGACAACCAATGTAGGTTCCTCAATAAAGGTGTAACATGCTCAAACTTCTTGCAGCAAAAAATTAATCTAGTTGCACAATTTTGCAAGATTTGTAGTCTCTTCTGAAGAGCTTGATTAATAACCACATATAGGGCCCTGTTTACAAAGGTGTGCTTGCATTTTTTAGCATGCACTAACCATATAGATGCCCATAATATTCCTACGGGTGTCTACACGGTTAGCACGTGCTAACTTCTAGCATGTGCTAAAAATGCTAGTGCAACTTTGTAAACAGGGCCCATAGAGAGCTACAATAATCCAACTGTGGCAAAATAATGGCCTGTACCAAAATTCTAAATTGAGCCAAAAAGAATGATGTTCTGATTGCACCAAGCTGTCTCAATTTAAAAAATATATTCTTTTGCTGAAAATGTTAGCATAAAAACAACCATACTAGGGTAGACCAGTGGTCCATCTAGCCCAGTATCCTGCTTCCAGCAGTGTCCAATCCAGGTCACAAGCACCTGGTAGAATTCCAAATAGTAGTACGATTCCATGCTACCAATCCCAGGGACAGCAGTGGCGTTCCTCATTTCCATCTCAATAACAGACCATAGACCTTTCCTCCAGGAACCTATTCAAACTTCCCCAAACCCAGATACGCCAACTGCTGCCACCACACCCCCTGGCAATGAGTTCCAAAGCCCAATCACTCATCAAGCAAAAAAATATATCCTCCTATTCTTTACAAAATTATTACCATGTAACTGCACTGAATGTCCCCTCATCTCAGTACTCTTGGAAACAATAAACAATTCACCTGATGTTCCATTGTTAGTTGTAAGTCTAATATGAAACCCAAGATCTGGGAGGAAGTTTCTAAAGCTAAACACTCCCCTATCTTGAGTACAATATTATTTGGAACATTAACCTACTACTACTACTACTTACTACTACTTTTCATTTCTAAAGCACTACTAGACGTACGCAGTGCTGTACACTTGAACATGAAGAGACAGTCCCTGCTCGACAGAGCTTACAATCTAATTAGGACAGACAAACAGGACAAACAAGAGATAAGGGAATATTAAAGTGAGGATGATAAAATAAGGGTTCTGAACAAGTGAATAAGGGTTAGGAGTTAAAAGCAGCATCAAAAGATGGGCTTTTAGCTTAGATTTGAAGACGGCCAGAGATGGAGCTTGACGCACCGGCTCAGGAAGTGTATTCCAGTCATATGGTGCAGCAAGATAAAAGAAACGGAGTCTGGAATTAGCAGTGGAGGAAAAGGGAGCAGATAAGAGAGATTTACTCAGTGAATGGAGTTCCCGGGGAGGAATGTAGGGAGAGATTAGAGTGGAGAGGTACTGAGGAGCTGCAGAGTGAATGCACTTATAGGTAAATAAAAGGAGTTTGAACTGTATGCAGAAACGGATAGGAAGTCAGTGAAGTGACTTGAGGAGAGGGCTAATATGAGCATAATGACACTGGCGGAATATTAGTTGTGCAGCAGAATTTTGAACAAATTGAAAAGGAGAGAGATGGCTAAGTGGGAGGCCTGTGAGAAGCAAGTTGCAATAGTCTAAGTGAGAGGTGATAAAAGTGTGGATGAGGGTTCTGGTCATGTGCTCGGAAAGGAAAGGGCGAATTTTGCTGATATTATAGAGAAAGAAATGACAGGTTTTAGCAGTCTGCTGAATATGTGCAGAGAAGGAGAGGGAGGAGTCGAAGATGACCCCAAGGTTATGAGCTGATGAGACAGGAAGGATGAGAGTGTTATCCACAGAAATAGAGAATGGGGGAGGAGGAGAGGTTGGTTTAGGGGGAAAGATGAGAAGCTCAGTCTTGGTCATGTTTAGTTTCAGATGGTGCTGAGACATCCAGGCAGCAATGTCAGACAGGCAGGCTGATACTTTGGCCTCGATTTTGGCTGAGATTTCTGGTGTGGAGAGGTAGATCTGGGAGTCATCACCATAAAGGTGATACTGAAAACCATGGGATGAGATCAGAGTACCAAGGGAAGAAGTATAGATGGAGAAAAGAAGAGGTCCCAGGACAGATCCCTGAGGTACACCAACTGACAGTGGGATAGAAGTAGAGGAGGATCCACTAGAGTATACACTAAAGGTACACTAAATTAAAAGAATCTATAGTTGCATCTCAGACAATGTCTTACTTAGATTTACATCAAAGTCTTCATAGTTCTCAATATGGTTTTAGACATCTAAGTCCCTTTGTTTCTCTTCAAGTTATTTTGACAAATTAGTCAGAATAACTTGAAGAGAAATAAAGGGACTTAGCTAATTTGAAAAGCATGGTTTGGCTCCTGAGGAAGAACTGAAAAGGAGATGCTCTGTTGAGCAAACCGACGCTGAATATAAAGAAAATGAAAGCTTAATAACTGAAAATTTGGTACTTTGTAAATACACACAGATATGACTATACACACTTAAGGACGATAAATAAAATAAAATAACGGCATAGCGCTTCAAAAAAAGAAAAAAATATAACAAAATGGAGGTAGGAGGTTTTTAAAAGGCTGAAGAAGCCCACCCAGCATAAGCAAAGGATATTTTGCAAGAGTAAACCGAGCATCTGAAGCCTTTTTTCCTCCTCTTAAGAAAGATCTCCATATACAGTACACCATATTCAAGCGACTTATTTGATAGCATTTGGAATAGATTTCTCCTATTACGTTGCAGCCACTTTAAGAAATCAAATGTATTAAGTTTTAGCAAATGTTGTGATGCCCAAAGATAAGTTTTTCCAATACATTTTACAATTACACTCTTTGTATCACTATTAACTGATGATAATTGTAACAAAATAAAAATATCATCCATATGATGCAGCATAATATAGGGCAGAATTTTAAACATTTTCCAAAGAACTCATAAATATATTAAACAATATGGGGCGACAATGGTGATCTTTGAAGGATGTCACAAACTGAATGCCAACTCTTTGAAAATTTCCCATTCTTCTTGACACTATGAAATCCTTTAAACCAGTTCAAAACTCAAACCTCAATGGGTGGCGGTAAGGGCTCCCGTCCCCCGAAATGGCTGCTCGGCAAGTGCTTTACTTGCCGCTTGGCCATTTCCTATAGGAAAGCGAGACTTCCCTTTTACCCGCTGTGGTAAAAGGGGGCCTTGGTGTGTAAAACACGCGCTGATGCCAGTGCTGTTCCCTTTTGCCGCAGCTTTGTTAAAAGGGCCCATAGTCTTCCTCCATGCCCTCTCTAATCGTCTACATGATATTCATAGATCTCTTAATGAGTCTGTAAACCAAGGTGAATTTTTACTTTGGGGATATTAAGCTTTTCTTTAGGAAATTGATCTATCCATTATATTGTCCCATGCCCCTAACATGTAATTAGATATTCCACTCTTACCATTTAAATGTTCTGACATTTAAGACCAAAACTTATCAGCCTCAATCTTCCTTCTGGGATTATAGTTTGCACTATCCCTAAAATCTTTAATCTTATTTATTTTTTGGCAATTGATTTACCGCAAATGATTCCTGAGGCAACTATGCGGTTTACAATTTCTCTTAGAAGTACTTTGCACTGTCCCTAATGGGCTCACAATCTGTTATATATTGTGCCTGTCGTTTTGGTCATATCGTAAGTATAATGTAAAGTTAGCCAAATAATGGTCAGGCCATAAAACTGCAGAGCATTCTACTTGAGACATAGAAAACACATGAGATGTGTTTAAAAAAGCAACTAAGTCAAACGAATGACTCTTTTCATGAGTAATACTATCAACCTTGTACTGAAACTACAAAGAATCTAAAAAATCTATAAATCTGCACACTGAAGAATCCTGCTTATTTTCCATATGCAGATTCAGATCCCCAACTCAAATTACATTTAGAAAAATAGAAAAATATTTTGCAATGCAGTCAACAAGTTGGGTTTCCACCTTACGCTATAGGCCAAAAAGTCGATAAACTAGTATAATCCCAATAGAACCCTGTAATGCATCATCTAGGAACTTGCACACCAATATTTCCAATCTTTTTTCTTCAACAGTATCTACTAATCTTAAATTTAAGAAACTTTTATCCACAATTCCCAATCCTCCCCCTTTCTTCTGAATTCTATGACTATGCAATATCTTATTTATTTATGACATTTTTGTCCCACATTAGTCCGAAACATAGTAACAGATTCAATGTGGCCAACACAAAAACATTAATAATTGTACAGTATTGAAGTATAACAGGTTTTGTAACAAGTTGTATAACAGGGTTTTTAATACATCATATGATGGATTCTAAATTTAGAGTTCTTAGTTTAAACAGCTATGATGTGAGTAGGAGATAATTCATTTCAATGTGATACAGAGGCGTAGCCAGACACCCAATTTTGGGTGGGCCTGGGCCCAAGATGGGTGGGCAAAAGAACCCCACCCCATCCCATAGGTGATTTGGTCTCTCCTCTCGCCTGTATGCCATATGGTTTCTCAAATATCCCTCCTCCCCTGCACACCTTTTAAATTTCAGATTTTCAGTGAGGAGCAACTAATACACACTACTCATTTAGGCCCTACATCCTTCCCACTAATACAGCTTCCTGTTTCCGCATAGGCGGGAATACATCAGAGGGAAGGCTGTGGGGCCGGTGTAAGCAGTATGTATCAGACGCTGCTTCCTGCAGGTGAAGATCTGCTATTTATAAGGTATGCAGGAGGGACAGTTGTTGGGAGTTTTCAGCATGGGAATCTCTGCTGGCCACATCATAGGTGTGCTGCTACTGGTGGGCCTGAGCTCAAAGTGGGTGGGCCTGGGCCCACCCAAGCCCACCCTTGGCTACGCCACTGATGTGATAGTAATATATGGGGAAGTGAAAAAATAAGGAAGGATTAAAATAAACATTTAGGTTAGATGAGGAGTAGTTGTGTGGCAAGTGTCTTTTACAGGTGAAGTTTAATAGGGACTTAGGGCCCTTTTTACCAAGCTGTGACAAAAGGGGGCATCGGCGCATGTTTTACATGTGTGCCAAGGCCCCCTTTCACCACAGCTGGTAAAAAGGGAAGTCTCGCCTTCTTGCAGGAAATGGCCGTGTGGCAAATAAAGCATTTGCCGCATGGCCATTTCGGAGGGAGCCCTTACAGCCACCCATTGAGGTGGTGGTAAGGTTCCCTCGTTAACCCAGTGGTAACCGGGCAGCACACGACACTGCCCGATTACTGCTGGGTACACTCTGGAAATGCTGGAAATGACGGCGCGCTAGGGGTGGGAAGTACTGCCAGGCTGCTGCAGTAGCCCGGTGGTACTTACTGTATAGCGAGCAGTAAGCCTGTGTTGGGCTTACCGCCGCTTAGTAAAAGGAGCCCTTAGTTACCTGGGAACGGTAGTAATTGTAAGGGATAAGAACAAGGAATAATAAGGTCTGAAGTTATTTTGATTCAGAATCAGTTCAGGTTGCAGTGATTAAAGCAAGACCTACATCTAAATCTTCAATCAGATCTTTAAAACTAAAGTTTTGTTACAAATTGATCTAGCATTAAAATAACAGGCCAAAAATTACTAACAGAAACCTCATTCCTGCCAGTAATTCTATACCGAAAATTAGGGCCAAAAGTTATCAAACTGTGTACTTAACAGCTAAATAACATTCCTAGGCTAACAAATTACTATCAGCAATTGAATATCTTGTAGAAACATAGAAATCCACTGAGCATTTAACCCAGGCACCACCCAGGCACCACGCGAAGGCATGTGCTAAGGTGTGTGCCTTTGGCTTGCACCTTAGGCGGCGTGACACTGAACACCGTACTTAACAAGTGTGCTACAGATGACATCAGAAAGGGATGGAGCGAACTCCCATACTACAGTACCCTCTCTGAATCAAGATGACACAGTTCTCTTAGAAGTTACCAAAAGCAGCACTCTGGCAGCAAGATATTAACCTGTATGAATATATAGATATTCACTATCAGCAGCTGATATATCACACAAAAAGTAGGTGACTCAGCTTATTTCTAGCCTTATAAAGACTTCAAATTCAGCAGTTTCCTGTTCTGAAAAAATTATATTTCTTCAATTGCCATCTCGAGTAAAGGTATCACCTTATTTTCTTTTCTATGTTTTATTTGATTCTATTTCTATTGAATGCTTCAATTGCCATCAAATCTTTCTTTGAAAATGGATTTGCTGAGGTTTATCTGTGGTTTTTACACTCACATGTCTGTCTCCCAGTACAAAATTGAGGGGCCCTTTTACTAAGCCACAATAGGGCTAACGTGGGGGTAATGTGTGCTAAATAGACACTACCACTGGGGTAGTGCAGGCACCCTGCGGTAGTTTCAAAGTTAGCGTGCGCTGTTTCCTGCGCTAGAACATAATTTTCTATTTTCTAGCACGGGGGCATTCCCGGTGGTAATTGGCAGTGCTATCACATTAATACATGCTGTCTGATTACCGCGTGAGCCCATACTGCCAAGTAAATAGGTGGCATTAAGCAATCAGGCAGTAAATTGTTGCATGCTACTTTTTTTTTTTTTTTCCATTTGAAAATATTGCATTTATTTATGGTTTGTGAAAGATGATACATATATGTGATACGGGTATAATGTATGTAGGTATGGTGAGTGAGTGAGTGTGAGAGTTGTGCGTTTTTTATGTTTCAATCATTTTTATTATAGATATTTCAATAAACAGTGTACAGGTATGCATTGATCTTTGAAGGATTAACACCTAAATCAACACTATTACAACGATGCACTACAACATGTCTACCTATCGCTCTCCTCTATCCCTTCCCATCCTCCCCCCCCCTTAACTCCCCCCAACTCCCCCTCCCTCCCCCCCCCCCCCCCTTTTCAATAGTCTACTATCAGTCTACAGGTATTCAAGGTCTCTCATCTACGCACACAGTCTCTCAATTTAAAATTTTACTTTTTGCAGCTGGTTGTAAGGTATCCCAAAATTTCGCCCAGGTGGTTTCCAGCTTTTACCCTCCACAGAGGAGATATCTGTAATTCCACAACGTTCTAGTTTTAGCAGTTCAATCATATTTGCCCTCCAAGCCCCAAACGTAGGGCCCTCGTTCTCTCTCCAGTTTAGCAGAATTATCTTCTTGCCGATCAGCACCGCCCTGTGCAGGAAGGAGTTGAGTCCTGGAGGGACAAGCCCCGTGTAGCAGTGTTTTCCAAAAAGCAGTAATGGCTGCTTCTGTATTGTATTGCATCTCCAGTATTGTTTGATGGCCGTTAAAATCTGGGACCAAAATCGCACTACTTGAGGGCAAGACCAGAACATATGCCCCAGTCCTGCTAGCGCCTGGGCACAATGAGGGCATGCGCCTGTGCCACCATACCCTGCATGAACGCCCTAACTGGTGGGATGTGAAGTCGTAATGCAAATTTGTATTGTATCTCCCAGTGTCAAGAATATACAGAGGTGCGCAATGCCAAGGTTAAAAAGTTCTGCAACACCTCTTCCGAGACTTCTGCCTTCAGGTCAATCGCCTATTTCTGTGCTCTGCCTCTGTAATCAATGTCCTCCGTGGAATCCTGGAGATACCTGTGATGAAATCGCAGGGGCACTTTGTTTTGAGCCCCCAATGTCAGTGCTGTGTTTAAAATTTCTCCGAGGACAAGCAGGCTGCTTGTTCTCACGACTGGGGGTGACGTCCGCGGCAGCCCCCACCAACCGGAAAAGGCTTCGCGGGACGGTCGGCACGCAGGGCACGCCTACCGCGCATGCGCAGCCGTCTTCCCGCCCGTGCGCGACCGCTCCCGCCAGTTCCTTTTTTTCCGCGTCTGGAGAGAGTCGTGCTTTGCCGCTCTCTCTGCTTTCAGCCGCCGGAAAGTCGATCGCGTTTACGCGGATCGTTGTTTTTTTCTATTTAGTTTTGTTACCGCCGGTTTCCTTTTTCTTTTAAAAAAAAAAAAAAAAAAAAAAACCTGAGCGTGTGGAGCACGCGCTCCCTTTTTCCCTCGTTTCCAGCGGGGACGCCGCGTTGCGGCCTAGTGGCCGCACGGTCGGTTTCTTTTTTCGAGGTGTGATTTTCGCCACCATTGACGACTTTGACTTCGCCGACGCGATTTTTCCGTCGATGTCCTCGAAGGTCCCGAGTGGATTTAAAAAGTGTGGTCGCTGCGGCCGGCCGATCTCGCAGACCGACACCCACGCTTGGTGCCTCCAGTGCCTCGGGCCGGAGCACAATATCAAGTCGTGTTCCCTGTGTCTCAGTCTCCGGAAACGGACTCAAGTTGCGAGGCAAGTTCTGCGGGACCGTCTTTTTGGAACTTGCGCCGGCCCCTCGACGTCGACCTCTACGGCATCGGTATCGACGCCCGGCCCTTCGGTACCGGTATCGATGCCCGAGACATCGGCACCGATGGCATCGACCCCAGGAGAACAGGTCCCGTCGGCCCGCCGGCGAGGGTGGAGGTGAGCGGCCGCGTGGGCAGTCGGCCCCGGTCACTCCCTCAGCCCGTGGTCCACGGGACCGAACCCTGTCTGACCCGGCTCCTCGAGACCGAGGGGGATCGTCCTCCTCCTCCTCCATACCTCCCGGCGCCGGTGACGCGCATCGAAAGAAGGACAAGAAGCGTCGTCACCGGTCGCCCTCGGTGCATCCGGACATCGGAGAGGAGGCGACGCCGAAGCGTCATCGCCGAGAGGAGAGGTCCCCGTCGGTTGTGGAGGTACCGACGCGTCAGGGTTCCGGCACCTCGGTGCCGTCTCCTGGCCCCCATCAGCTTCTGGCACCGACACCCCTACCGGCCCCACCGCCTTTCCCGGCAGCGGGCCTGGACGAGTGCCTCAGAGCCATCCTTCCGGGGATCCTGGAAGGGCTGATGCGCCAGGCTGTGCCGGCGCCGGGGGTGCTTGCGCCCTCGGCGCCGATGTCTGTGGCGCCGGCGAGCTCTAGCCCGGCGCCGGGACCGTCGACACCGCCGCTGCTTGCGGCGCCGGTCTCGACCGCCACGCAGGTGGAGTCCCCGTCGACGTCGATGGAGGGAGCTCCGTCCCCGCCGACGCGGGAGTCCACCGCTCGACGACACCGAGACCTCGGTGCCTCGACGTCGAGCCGGGCCCGGTTCAGGACTCAGCTACATGAGCTTATGTCCGATACCGAGGATGAGGCCTCGTGGGGGGGAAGAGGAGGACCCTAGATATTTCTCCTCAGAGGAGTCTACGGGCCTTCCCTCGGACCCCACGCCTTCACCGGAGAGGAAGCTCTCACCTCCTGAGAGTCTCTCCTTTGCCTCCTTTGTGCGGGATATGTCTATTAGCATTCCCTTTCCCGTGGTCTCTGTGGAAGGGCCGAGATGCTCGAGGTCCTCGACTATCCATCACCACCTAGAGAGTCCTCCACGGTGCCGCTGCACAATGTCCTCAAGGAGACACTGCTTCGGAACTGGGTGCGACCGTTAACTAACCCCACCATTCCCAAGAAAGCAGAGTCCCAGTACAGGATCCACTCTGACCCAGAGTTAATGCGGCCCCAACTGCCCCATGACTCAGCGGTCGTGGATTCTGCTCTCAAGAGGGCACGGAGTTCGAGGGATACCGCCTCGGCGCCCCCGGGGCGGGAGTCTCGCACTCTGGACTCGTTTGGGAGGAAGGCCTACCAATCCTCCATGCTCGTGACCCGCATCCAGTCATACCTGCTCTATATGAGCATCCACATGCGGACTAATGTGCAACAACTGGCGGACCTGGTCGATAAGCTCCCGCCGGAGCAGTCCAGGCCTTATCAGGAGGTGGTCAGGCAGCTGAAGGCGTGCAGAAAGTTCCTGTCCAGGGGTATCTATGACACCTGTGACGTGGCATCTCGTGCTGCGGCCCAAGGTATAGTGATGCGCAGGCTCTCATGGCTGCGTGCCTCTGACCTGGACAACCGCACCCAGCAGAGACTGGCCGACGTCCCTTGCCGGGGGGATAACATTTTTGGTGAGAAGGTCGAGCAGCTGGTGGACCAACTGCATCAGCGGGAAACCGCCCTCGACAAGCTCTCCCACCGGGCGCCTTCAGCATCCACCTCAGCAGGTGGACGTTTTTCCCGGGCCCGGCAGGCTGCGCCCTATTCTTTTGCAAAGCGTAGGTACAACCAGCCGGCCCGAAGGCCTCGCCAGGCACAGGGACAGCCCCAGCGCGCTCGTTCTCGTCAACAGCGTGCACCTAAGCAGCCCCCTGCGCCTCCACAGCAAAAGCCGGGGACGGGCTTTTGACTGGATCCTCGGGAACATAGCCGCCCTCAAAGTGTCCGTACCGGACGATCTGCCGGTCGGGGGGAGGTTAAGTTTTTTTCACCAAAGGTGGCCTCTCATAACCTCCGACCAGTGGGTTCTCCAAATAGTGCGGTGCGGATACGCCCTGAATTTGGTCTCCCTGCCTCCAAATTGCCCTCCGGGAGCTCAATCTTTCAGCTCCCATCACAAGCAGGTACTTGCAGAGGAACTCTCCGCCCTTCTCAGCGCCAATGCGGTCGAGCCCGTACCACCCGGGCAGGAAGGGCAGGGATTCTATTCCAGGTACTTCCTTGTGGAAAAGAAAACAGGGGGGATGCGTCCCATCCTAGACCTGAGAGGCCTGAACAAATTCCTGGTCAAAGAAAAGTTCATGATGCTTTCCTTGGGCACCCTTCTGCCAATGATTCAGAAAAACGACTGGCTATGTTCCCTGGATTTAAAGGACGCATATACTCAAATACCGATACTGCCAGCTCACAGACAGTATCTCAGATTCCGCCTGGGCGCACGGCACTTTCAGTATTGTGTGCTGCCCTTTGGGCTCGCCTCTGCCCCACGAGTGTTTACCAAGTGCCTCGTGGTGGTAGCGGCCTACCTACGCAAGCTGGGAGTGCACGTGTTCCCATATCTCGACGATTGGCTGGTCAAGAACACCTCGGAGGCGGGAGCCCTCCGGTCTATGCAGTGCACTACTCGACTTCTGGAGCTGCTGGGGTTTGTGATAAATTACCCAAAGTCCCATCTCCAGCCAACACAGTCTCTGGAATTCATAGGAGCTCTGCTGAATGCCCAGACGGCTCAGGCCTACCTTCCCGAAGTGAGGGCCACCAATCTCCTGGCCCTGGCTTCGCAGACCAGAGCATCTCAGCAGGTCACAGCTCGGCAGATGTTGAGACTTCTGGGTCATATGGCCTCCACAGTTCATGTGACTCCCATGGCTCGTCTTCACATGAGATCTGCTCAATGGACCCTAGCTTCCCAGTGGTTTCAAACCACCGTGGATCTAGAAGATGTCATCCGCCTCTCCACCAGTTGCCGCACTTCACTGCTCTGGTGGACCATTCGGACCAATTTGACCCTGGGACGTCCATTCCAAATTCCGCAGCCCACGAAAGTGCTGACGACGGATGCATCTCGCCTGGGGTGGGGAGCTCATGTCGATGGGCTTCACACCCAGGGTCTGTGGTCCCTCCAGGAAAAGGATCTGCAGATCAACCTCCTGGAGCTCCGAGCGATCTGGAACGCACTGAAGGCTTTCAGAGATCGGCTGTCCTACCAAATTATCCAAATTCGGACAGACAGTCAGGTTGCAATGTATTACGTCAACAAGCAGGGGGGCACCGGATCTCGCCCCCTGTGTCAGGAAGCCGTCGGGATGTGGCGTTGGGCGTGCCGGTTCGGCATGCTCCTCCAAGCCACGTACCTGGCAGGTGTAAACAACAGTCTGGCCGACAGACTGAGCAGAGTCATGCAACCGCACGAGTGGTCGCTCCATTCCAGAGTGGTACGCAAGATCTTCCGAGAGTGGGGCACCCCCTCGGTGGATCTTTTTGCCTCTCAGACCAACCACAAGCTGCCTCTGTTCTGTTCCAGACTTCAGACACACGGCAGGCTAGCGTCAGATGCCTTTCTCCTTCATTGGGGGACCGGCCTCCTGTATGCTTATCCTCCCATACCTTTGGTGGGGAAGACCTTACTGAAGCTCAAGCAAGACCGCGGCACCATGATTCTGATAGCGCCCTTTTGGCCCCGTCAGATCTGGTTCCCTCTTCTTCTGGAGTTGTCCTCAGAAGAACCGTGGAGATTGGAGTGTTTTCCGACTCTCATTTCGCAGAACGACGGAGCGTTGCTGCACCCCAACCTTCAATCCCTGGCTCTCACGGCCTGGATGTTGAGGGCGTAGACTTCGCTGCGTTGGGTCTGTCTGAGGGTGTCTCCCGGGTCTTGCTTGCCTCTAGGAAGGATTCCACTAAAAAGAGTTACTTTTTCAAGTGGAGGAGGTTTGTCGTTTGGTGTGAGAGCAAGGCCCTAGAACCTCGTTCTTGCCCTGCACAGAACCTGCTTGAATACCTTCTGCACTTATCAGAGTCTGGCCTCAAGACCAACTCAGTAAGGAATCACCTTAGTGCGATTAGTGCTTACCATTATCGTGTGGAAGGTAAAGCCATCTCTGGAGAGCCTTTAGTCGTTCGATTCATGAGAGGCTTGCTCTTGTCAAAGCCCCCTATCAAGCCTCCTGCAGTGTCATGGGATCTCAACGTCGTCCTCACCCAGCTGATGAAACCTCCTTTTGAGCCACTGAATTCCTGCCATCTGAAGTACTTGACCTGGAAGGTCATTTTCTTGGTGGCAGTTACTTCAGCTCGTAGGGTCAGTGAGCTTCAAGCCCTGGTAGCTCATGCTCCGTATACCAAATTTCATCACAACAGAGTAGTGCTCCGCACCCACCCAAAGTTCCTGCCGAAGGTGGTGTCGGAGTTCCATCTTAACCAGTCAATTGTCTTGCCAACATTCTTTCCCAGGCCGCATACCCGCCCTGCTGAACGTCAGTTGCACACATTGGACTGCAAAAGAGCATTGGCCTTCTACTTGGAGCGGACACAGCCCCACAGACAGTCCGCCCAATTGTTTGTTTCTTTCGACCCTAACAGGTTAGGGGTCGCTGTCGGGAAACGCACCATCTCCAATTGGCTAGCAGATTGCATTTCCTTCACTTACGCCCAGGCTGGGCTGGCTCTTGAGGGTCATGTCACGGCTCATAGTGTCAGAGCCATGGCAGCGTCAGTGGCCCACTTGAAGTCAGCCACTATTGAAGAGATTTGCAAGGCTGCGACGTGGTCATCTGTCCACACATTCACATCACATTACTGCCTCCAGCAGGATACCCGACGCGACAGTCGGTTCGGGCAGTCGGTGCTGCAGAATCTGTTTGGGGTGTAAATCCAACTCCACCCTCCAGGACCCGAATTTATTCTGGTCAGGCTGCATTCTCAGTTAGTTGTTCTTCGTAGGTCAATTTCTGTTGTACCCTCGCCGTTGCGAGGTTCAATTGACCTGGGTTCTTGTTTTGAGTGAGCCTGAAAGCTAGGGATACCCCAGTCGTGAGAACAAGCAGCCTGCTTGTCCTCGGAGAAAGTGAATGATACATACCTGTAGCAGGTGTTCTCCGAGGACAGCAGGCTGATTGTTCTCACCTACCCTCCCTCCTCCCCTTTGGAGTTGTGTTTCATATTTTATTGCTTGTTATTCAACTGGCGGGAGCGGTCGCGCACGGGCGGGAAGACGGCCGCGCATGCGCGGTGGGCGTGCCCTGCGTGCCGACCGTCCCGCGAAGCCTTTTCCGGTTGGTGGGGGCTGCCGCGGACGTCACCCCCAGTCGTGAGAACAATCAGCCTGCTGTCCTCGGAGAACACCTGCTACAGGTATGTATCATTCACTGTCCTGTACATCCTCGCTCAAGTTGGTCCAGCCCAGCTCGGTTAGGTAATGTTGTATCTGCAGATGCGCAAACTGATCTGTCCCTGGCAAGTTAAATTCTGTTTGTAATTCCCGGAATGGCCGCACTTTACCTTCATCGGTCAGCAGTTGGTACAAATACTGAATTCCTTTCTTCCGCCATCTAGCAAATATCACTGAAGTTGTGCCTTCTGGAAAATCTGGGTTATTAAACAGTGGCAAGAAGGGCGTTGCAGTCCATCTAAACCAATGTCTTTTGCACAGCCACTTCCACGTTGCCCTTGCTGACAGGACGAATGGATTATGTCCTAATTTGAGTTTGACTCCTCTGCCTGACGCGTGCAGCCACCATCCCAAATGTACTGTAGGTGAGAGGGCCTGTTCTAGTTGTGTGTTTGAAAACTCCCCATGTCCTGTTAGCCAATCCCTAATGTGTCTCATCGAGCATGCTATGGTCAGGTATCTTATATTGAGTAGGCCCATCCCCCCATGTTGTCTCGGCTTCTGAATGACACTCAAAGGGAGCCGAGGCTTCCGCCCTCTCCACAAAAATGCCTGAATCAATTTATTAAGGGCCTTTTCCTCTCTTTGTCTTAAGTATAGTGGTAGCATCTGAAAAAGGTATAGCCATTTAGGGGCTATCATCATGTTGACTAATCCTATGCGTCCTGATAGGGAAAGTGGGCATGTATTCCATAAATGTAACAGGCGCCTGGTCTCTTGTAAGACTGGGAGTACGTTTTTATCATATAGGAGCCCCAGGTCAGAAGGAACTACTACCCCCAGATACTTAATCTGATCTTCTGCCCATTGCAGAGGGAATGAATCTCCCCATTCGTGTCGCAACCCCTGATCCAGGGGCAGTGCCAATGATTTTGTCAGGTTCAGCTGAAAGCCCGAGAGCCTACCATAACTGTGCACCGTGTCTAGGAGGTGTTCTAACGATGTTTGGGGAGTACTTAACAACAACAGCAGGTCATCAGCGTATGCTAGTACCTTTATCTCGTGCTGTCCATCTCTGACCCCCTGTATGCGCTCATGCAATCGAATCTTGTTCAACAAGGGTTCCAGGGACAGTAGGAAGAGCAGCGGGGATAGTGGGCAACCCTGGCGTGTTCCTTTCCCAATGTCAAATCCCTCTGTTCGTATCCCATTAACTAATAACATAGCCCGGGGGTCGGTGTATAATGTGATGTCAGCCTGCAGTAGCCATCCCGTGATGCCCACCCACCGTAATGTTTCGAACAGAAAGGGCCATAGTACTCGGTCGAATGCCCGTTCTGCGTCAAGGCTCACCGCCAATTTTTGAGATTTTGTGTTAGGAGCTACTAATGTGGCTAGTATAAATTTACGCACATTAAGGACTGATTGGCGTCCCCTGACGAATCCAGCCTGATCCTCCTTTACCAGCTGTGGCAGAAGTGGTGCCAGCCTGTCTGCTAATATCCGAGACAATAGTTTGGCTTCCACATTGATCAGGGAGATTGGTCTGTAGGAGCTGGGTTGTAGTAGATCTCTCCCTTTTTTTGGAATTAAACTTATCAGGGCCGTGTTAGCGTGCAAAGGGAATCGACCATTGTCTACCACTTCATTAAGATATTCTGTTAGGGGTCCCAAAATTTTCTGTTTCAGCATCTTATAGAATTCACTAGATAGCCCATCAGGCCCTGGCGCGGAGTGCGTTTTCAGTGCACCTATAGCCTTCTGGAGCTCCTTTGCCCCAATCGGTTTATTAAGGTGGTCAAGGTGTTCTGGAGATATTTTCCCCATATTAGCTTTGCCTAGGTATGTTCGGATGGCCTCCTGAATGTCTCCCGTCTCTTTCTCCCCCTTATATAGTGTGGCAAAATGTTGCTGAAAGATTTGCGCTATCTCATCTGGTTTAGTGGTGATCTCTCCCATTTGTCCGCGCACCTCTGCGATGTAATGGGGCTTTCGCGCACCTTTGACTAACCTCGCAAGCATCCCCCCTGCCTTATCTCCATATTTGAACATTCTGTATTTCCTAAACAACATAGAGCGCGCTGTTCGTTCCTGGAGTAAGCTATTTAATGCCACCCTTGTGGATGTGAGGAGCTCGTAGGTGTGTTGCATAGGGTGTCTGGTGTACTGCTTTCTTATTTCTCTGAGCTGCCTCTCCAGCGCCACTATACCTTGGGCCATACGCTTATTTCATTTGCTCACATACGCTAAAACCTGTCCCCGCAGGACTGCCTTGGCTGTAGACCAATACAGAATGGGGTCTTCTACGTGTGCCTGATTGTGTGTATGAAATTCTTCCCAGTTCTGATGTAAATATTCTGCAAATGCTTTTGAAGAGTACAAGTATGCCGGGAACCTCCACCCCGGGGATTGCCGAAAGTATGCCTCTCCCTCCAGATCAACCCATATCAAGGCATGATCAGAAATTTCTTCAGGGCCTATGACCGCCTCTGTTACTTTCTGAAATATGTCGGGGGAGGTTAGTATGTAGTCCAAGCGGGACTGGGTTCGATGTGTACGAGAGGTGTGAGTGTAGTCTTTCTCCTCGCCATGTAATATCCTCCATGGATCTAGCAGGCCCACTCTCTGACAGAACGAATCTAAAAGTGATATGTCTGGTGAGGCTCCAGAGCTCGGTTGTCGCGTCCTGTCTAGGAGGGGGTCTAACACTTGATTCATATCCCCGGCAATCACTATGGGAAGGGCCGCATGCGTAAGGCACTGTGCTAGTAATTGAGCATAAAAACGTTTAGCCGATGTATTGGGGCCATATGCAGAGATCAGAAGCATCTCTTTTCCTTGAAGGTTAAGCTGTATGCCCACAAATCTTCCCTCCCCATCTTTAAACAGCATTTTCGCGGTTCCCTTCAGGGCTTTATGTAATAGGATAGCCGTCCCACCCCTTCTACCTGTTGCTGGGGAATAGAATACCTCTCCCACCCATCCTCTTTTCAATTTTTCGTTCTCTTCCTTGGAGAGTCTAGTCTTCTGTAAGCAGGCTATGCCCACCCCGTGCCGTTTAAGAGCTGATAATATTTTAGTTCTCTTGATGGGAGATGTAATACCGCACACATTCCAGGAAACTAGTCTTGTCCTATCCACCCCACCTTTGATTTTCTATTACTGCAAAGGTAAGCATATTTGGCCTGTGGCTCCCGGGCTCCCAGCCTAGCCCCGGAGACCCCTCTCTCCCACCGTGCTTCTCCATGTGTGCTTCCATCCAACCTTTTGAACTCCTCTGCTGCCTTCTGAGACTGTGTTGTGTAGGTTCCCTCGTCCCCTGAGAATACCTTATGATGCTAACTTTACCTGTTGCTAATCCCTTCCTACCCACCCTGCCCTTCCCACTCTCCCCTCTCCCACTATCCGCTCTCCCCAACATTCCCTTGACAACAAATCTATGGGAGCCCCTGCCATGCCCGAGGCCCCACCACCCGACCTATTAAGTTTACACCCGAGTCTGCTTTGTGTGAAATGTGTCCAGCAGCAACCTTCTCATCATATCTCACCAGCTGGAATCCCAAGTCACTCTCCTGGTTGTCCTTCCATCGGCTGCTGTCTGTTCTGTTCCAGCTTGGTTATGTGTTCTTTAGCAGCAGCCTCCGAATCAAATGATTTCCATTTGCCACCTTGCCGAATCTTTAGCACCGCTGGGTATATCAGCATGAACTGAATCTGTAGCTCTTGCAGTCGTCGGCATAAAGTTGTGAATTTCTTTCTGCGATCTTGTAGGGACACCGAAAAGTCTTGGAAGATTCTTACAATTTTCCCCTCAAATTTAGTGTCATCTCGCTTTAAGCGGTAGCCTCTCAAAATCTCCAGCTTGTGCAGGTAGTTATGCACTTTTAGGATGACTGCACGTGGGGCCTGGCGGCCATCTTGGAGCCGGCCCACTCGGTGCACTCTTTCTAAGCACAAGGCTCCAGCGTGGTCGGACAGCGCGAATTCGTCTGTCAGCCATTTTTCAATCACTGTGGCCAGCACCGAGTCGTTCACCGATTCTGGTATGCCGATCAGACGTAAGTTGCTCCGTCTGCCCCTATTTTCTAGATCGTCTACTTTCTGCTGTAGCGCTTCCACCGTTGTTTTCGTGGTTTGCTGCTGGCTGTGTAAGGGGGCCTGCGAATCTTCGATATCTGATACTCGCCGTTCGAGCTCTCCGATGCGTTGCGTCCGCCAAGCGGGAATCGTACTGTTCCAACTGCGCCGAGATTTTTGCTAGGCGCGGTTCCAGCGCTTGTGTCACCGCGGCGGTCAATTGTGCCAGCTGCGATGGAGTAAAGTTCTGTTCGCTTTGTGGCGGGGCCTTCTCTTCAGTGTGGTCCGCCGCCTTTGTCCTGTCCTTCGCCGTTTTTGCGCTGCGTGCCGGCATCGATTTAGTTGCTGTTTCCACAAACTTATCAGCTGCTTATTCTTTCTCAGCTGTTGCTGTGGTAATTAGCGTGGTTTTTGCTATTTTAAAGGTGAAATCGGGCAGCGGGGCCTCGGAGAGCAAAGACGCACGTCTTCCTCTCTCAACGCATCACATGACTCCCCGCATGCTACTTTTAATATTAGCACATGGCCATTTACCGCCGCATTTATAAAAGGCCTTTTTACCCACTGCAGTAAAAAATGGCCCAGTGCGTGCTAATTTCACTTATCCAAACTAGCGCAGGCTACTTTTTACCACAGCTTAGTAAAAGAGCCCCTGAGATTGTAGAAAGAAAATTCAGTTCATGTTTACATATTATGAACTTTTTACAGGCAACAATATCAGCACTGAATGCACAATTAAGTGGGAATTTTATGCCACAGAATTAAGAGAACTTTTAAAAACTCTAAAAGCATCTTGCTGTGCCTTCACTTGAAACGTGGTATAACAAATAAAAGAAAATAGAAAGTGCAGAGAATATCAAGAAAATTGTTTAATGAATCAACAATGCACAAGCTACTTGGAAGTAGTTAAACTTTTTGACAAATTTCAGTGTTTTGACTGGATGAGTTTCAGTATGAACAAAGTCCATTCAGTGAATTATTGCCATGCCTTACATATCTAACTGAAAAGGGTATTACTGTTGATGTTAAATTATTTGATCAATACTGCAATCCAAATTCCTTTGTGGCGCATTCTTTCAAAATAAACTGCATCAGCAGTGGAGTTTCTTTGGCAGAAGCTGTGAAAATGTGTGTTTTTGTTTCATTTGGTGTATGTCTTTTCAAGAACCATTGATTACCAATTCCAAAAATCTTTGGTTATAAATACTAGTGTTCCCTTCTCCACTACTGCCAACTCCAGACTTCGCACCTTCTGTCTCGCTGCACCCTACGCCTGGAATAAACTTCCTGAGCCCCTACGTCTTGCCCCGTCCTTGGCCACCTTTAAATCTAGACTGAAAGCCCACCTCTTTAACATTGCTTTTGACTTGTAACCACTCGCCTCCCCTACCCTCCTCTCTTCCTTCCCATACACATTAATTGATTTGATTTGCTTACTTTATTTTTTGTCTGTTAGATTGTAAGCTCTTTGAGCAGGGAGTGTCTTTCTTCTATGTTTGTGCAGTGCTGCGTACGCCTTGTAGCGCTATAGAAATGCTAAATAGTAGTACTAGTAGCACAAGAATTATCAACACTCGATTTAAAAAAACAATCTGGCCAGAGAAAAAATTAATGAGGTTCAATAATACAAACAATAATATGCAATATTTGAAATAATCATAACATATCACCTTCTATTAATATAAATTTTTAAAAAACCAAAACCAACCATATTTTATAATCACATACCATTCATCTCTACACCAAATTCTTGGTACATCAAAAAGGCACTAGAAAACCTTTAAAAAGGGACAAAGCTCTATAAAAAATTGCCAGCCGAGTTTAACAGTCTGCTGATAAAGGCTCAAATGGGTGCCAAGTTTCACTAAAATTTCCCAATAGAGTCTAGTGATGAGCTCAGTTCTCAAAAGAAATTTGGATTATTAAATCCTTAGAAGTGATTTTAAAAAGTGACCAACTTCAATAACAGGAATAGGCAAAAAATGTCAAACCCAGAAAAACACAGCTGTCAATGTACAGAAAGGGGGTAATTTTCAAAAGGTCATCGAAATATAGGCACTAGGGTGATATGTGCTAAGCATTAATTCTATAAGACAGCTTTGCACACAACTGATTTAAAAGAATAGTAGCGTAAATCTGCATTTATGTGCCTAACTTGAGGCACGATCACTTACACCAGTTCAAGGGCTGGCATAAATGCTCATGCCTAAATGTATAAACTAAATGTAGTGTCCCAAACAATAGAGCGTCCACTAAAAATCTTGTATCCTCATAGGTATTTTATAGAAATTGTAAACAGGAGTAGCATGAAATCAAACTTGTGACACCTTTATCAGACTTAGTAAAATATTCATCTATTTTTATGGGGATCATCAGATACTACTGCAGCTCACACCATAGGAACTCAGCATTCCTTCTTCTATTGAACAATGGTTGTGGCACAAATCGTCATAAGATCACCCTTAGGAATTCTCTAATGTGCATTTTTAATATAAACCATTTATCCAAAAAGGTGCATAATAAAGCAACATCTTTTATCTTTGTCCAAAAATATGCATAATGGAACATTATTCAGCAGCAACTTTTAACCACAGGAGAACCTCCGCCGACTTGGCCAGGTTTCGTAACTGTAGGCACTTAAGTCCACTTTTACATAGTGGCGGTAAGCCCAGCGCGGGCTTACTGCATGCTAAAAAGGAAGTACCACCAGGCTACTGCAGTAGCCCAGTGGTATTTCCCAGCCCCAGTGCACTGTCATACAGTGCACTGTAATTGGGCAGTGCTGCGTGCTGCCCGGTTATTGCTGGGTTAGCGCAGGAGCTCTTACCTCCACCTCAATGGGTGGTGGAAAGGCCCCCCCCTGAAATGGCTGTGCCTCAAGTGCATTTCATCCACATTCAAAAAACTCAACCAATAAAACACACACATGCACACAAATAAAGAAGGAAAAAATGTAAATTATAAAACTAAGTAAAAAAGTTAAGTCAAGAATGAAATCAAGTTAACTTGCATATAGAAAGAAGCTGCAGCCTACTTATTCATGTAAACTGTAAGGGGACAGTGTATTCAACAGGTATACCAATTGTTGTTCACATCTAAGCAAGCACAGTTCAAATACCTTCCCTGTTGGCAGAGTTCATGTATCTTTTTGCAACTGGCCCATAATAGGGGACAACCCTGCTGAGTTTCCTGTTACAATAAAAATTCTTCAAGAACATATCCATTAATAAAGACTCTGAGTTTAGAGTTAGAGTACAAAACATTTACCTACTCAATTATGTTGTCTGGCAAACCGAAGTGGGGAAACACATACTATTAATAGACACAGAAAATCTCATCAAAGGTTGCTTCAGCAAGACATACTGCAGCAAACAAGGAGAAGATGGAAGAAAGGCACTCCCGTGTCAGAAAGACCTCTCAATCTTTTTTAGCACTGGGAGAGTGGAGTATGTGTTAGTGCCCTTGGACAATGTCATCCATTAGTGTGTCTGATTAATTCTGTTGCCTACAGAGAATCTCTACTGCAGGCAAATAACTTCACTATGTGTGACATGGAACTAAAGACTTTTATGACAGATGATGTGCAGAAACCCCAAATATTTTGTGCAGTTCACCAAGTAGAGGTCCAAACGTACAGGAAAGAATTATGCACATGGGAACTTCCTTAGTAGATCATTTGAACTTTTTAGCACAATCATCAACATTGGAATAATTTCCAATCACCTGTATATATGCAAAGTACTGTATATGTACATTAAAAAAAATTACCTAGCATAAAGTTTATGCACTAAAAGCACCTAAGAATTTTGCACCTACTATTTTGAACAGGCAATCAAGTGGGATAAAATTGCATGCATACACTTGAAAATGGGATGTATATATATTGTTTTACTCCCCTGAACTAAGCATGCCTCTGGTCATAGGTGCAATTTTTCAAAATGATTGTGGGCAGAACAAGATCTGTGGAGGTGATGCAGGCACTGGATGCTCACAGACATCAGCCATCGAGGACTCCACCCTTTTGAAACATGGCTGGTGGAGTTTAATAAGAAAAAGAGGGATTACCTGGCTGCTGAACATGTTGGAGCCTGAAGCCTGCAGTTTGGGATGTTATCTCTGTTGAGGTGGAGGTGGTACAGGCACTGACATGGATAGTCATAGACAACAGCTATTGAGGACTACACTGGTTTAAAATATTACAGTTGCTTTGGTGCCCAGCTGAAGGGGTGTGCTTGAAGGGGTGTGACCAAAGAGACACATCCTGCCCTTTTGTAGCTCCTTCAGAGCCACAGCGGAGCCATGGTGGAGTTATGGCAAACCTTTAGGGAGTTTGTGACATTTTCTTACTTGCTACTTTCATTATCACTGTAGTAAGTGTCTTGGAGGCAGATGCACTAAACGTTTTTCATCGTTAAATGAGCCCTCGGGGAAGAATTTCCGATCCTTTCCATGCACTTAAGCCTATTTTCCGACGACAGTAGCAGCTAACGAAAACGGAATGGAGATGAGCAATTAGTGTGAAAACCCCATTGAAACGACATGCACTAACCTTTTCCGATTGCCTTTACGCAGGAAAAAGGCAGGAAAACTAACGAGAGGTCTGGACCTCTCGTTAGGACAGCTCTGTGCCAGGAAAAAGTGTTAAGTGAAAAAATAAACAAACTTGAGCCAATCCCAGCGCATTAGCAGAGCTAAAAGCGCTGTGATTGGTCCAAAGGACCTCAGAAAACACATAAAAAAATAAAACTAAAAAAAGGATCGGGAGGGGGCAAGGGCGCTCATCAGGAGCGTCCTGTACGGACGGCCTTGCCCCCCCCCCCCCGCCGCTGCTCCCCACTTTCCGCCGCTCCCCCCACCCCGAAAAAGCAAAATTGTAGCAGCCCCTGCCCCCCTCCCTTCCTCACTACTCTCAGCTCCGCCTCCCGACATCCTCCGTCTGTGCCCCGCCCCCTTTGGGGGTCGTCGCCGCCATTCCCCTTCTCCATCGGGCCCCCCTCCCTCTTACCGGGCCCGTGCAGTGCCTCTCTCCTCTGTCCGAAGGCGCTGCACGGGCAAGAAGAACGCTGAATCAGCTGATGCCTGCCTTCGCGATAGAGCGTCTTTCTCCTCCTGGGCCCGCCCCTTTCTGACGTCGGTAACCTACGTAGGTTACTGACGTCAGACAGGGGCGGGCGCAGCAGGAGAAAGACGCGCCATCGCGAAGGCAGGCATCAGCTGATTCAGCTTTCTTCTTGCCCGTGCAGCGCCTTCGGACAGAGGAGAGAGGCGCTGCACGGGCCCGGTAAGAGGGAGGGGGGCCCGATGGAGAAGGGGAATGGCGGCGACGACCCCCAAAGGGGGCGGGGCACAGACGGAGGATGTCGGGAGGCGGAGCTGAGAGTAGTGAGGAAGGGAGGGGGGCAGGGGCTGCTACAATTTTGCTTTTTCGGGGTGGGGGGAGCGGCGGAAAGTGGGGAGCAGCGGCGGGGGGGGGGGGCAAGGCCGTCCGTACAGGACGCTCCTGATGAGCGCCCTTGCCCCCTCCCGATCCTTTTTTTAGTTTTATTTTTTTATGTGTCAATTCAATTTGCCATGTGCTTGTGATTTGACTGTTTGTGGCATGCGCAGAGCAGCTAACATAACGCTTGGCTGCTCTGCGCATGATTTGGGGGCCGATTAACGATGTGTATTGTGATTCTTTGATACATTGTACGTTTCAATACCGATTCCAGCATGTGTGACTTTTTTTTTTGGTGCATTTTTCGTTATTTGAAAATCGTTAGGGACTTTAACGATTTAGATTTTTTTACGTTTGGTTGCTGCATCTGCCTCTTGGAGACATGACTGGTAACGCCTGTAGTGTTTTAATGGGAAGAGGGAAATTAAATCTAAGACTGGGGGAGCTTTGTCTGTCAGTGCTACTGGCCATATGGATAGGCATGTACAACAGCTATCTCTGAATACCCTTCTCTATTTATTCAGGTGGTGGCAGCATCAGATTTGGTTGCCTCAATAAGCTGTAGTGGTAGGCTCACCCTGTTCACCTCCTATTTCTTCATACTACCTGATGAGGATTAGAGCACAGGGCACAACCTCATCTTCCTCTGTGGGAAATTCTTCATTTGCATCTTCGCCTAATGGGGATTCCGGATTACTTTGTTGCTTTTACCCCTGGTTGAAGAAGAGACCTCTCCAGCTATTGTAAATGGATCTACTGACATTTTTTGAGATATTTGGCATATGGTATCTAAGAACTAAGAAATTGTTGTGGGGTTCTGTAAGTCATACTTTTACTAGTCAGATGACTGATGATTTTCACAGATGATCAAGGGGCTCATTTTTGAAATAGAAAAATGTTCAAAAAGTGTCATAAAGCTCCATTTGGATGGATTTCTTCTCAAAATATCCAATCTGTATTTGCGAAACCTATTTTGCAGATGTTTATCTATGCAGTTCATCTGCAATGTGTCCAGATCACAAGGGGGCATGTTGCGGTGTTTCAAAGGCAGAATTAGGGTGGGCTTAGGGCTTGCCTAACACTTGGATGTTTTACAGCCACATTGGAACAAAATGAAAACATCTAGGGCGAAAACTTCAATGTTTTGGTGTAGACCTGTTTTTATAACGAATAAGGCACAAAAAGGTGCCCTAAATGACCAGATGACCACTAGTGGAAAACAGGGATGACTCCCCCTTACTCCCACCCCTTGGTCGCTGACCCTCTCCCACCCCCACCCCCCAAAAATGGCTATTGTAGTGGTGTACAGTTGGGGGTTTTGGGTGGGTTTTGAAAGGCTCAGCAGACAAGATAAGAGAGCAATGGTGAGATGTGTACCTGGGAACATTTATATGAAGTCCACAGCAGTATCCCCTAGGGTGTCCCATTGCTCTCCTGGCATGTCTGGGGGACACGCACAGAAACTTGACCAGATCATTTTGCAAGCAACGCCGCAGCAGCTGAGAAGAGGACTTCGGCTGTCGGGAGTTGGGGTCCCCTGTCAGCCCAGGTACACGACGGCGGGGGGGGAAGGTTTTTGGCAGGAAGGGGGGTCGAGAGGGTCGCAGCAGGGGGGTCCAGGTGTCAGTAACGCGGAGGGGGGGGTGTTGAAATCGGAGGGAGGGGGGAGTCTAACTCGGTGGGAGGAGCGTGAGGGGGCCTTGAATTGGAAGGGAGGGGGGGGTTGATACGCTGAGGAGGGGGCATTGGTGCGCCGAGGGGAGGGGGGTTTTTGGTGATGCGTGATGTGGGGGCGCTCCTGCTCCTGATGTCGCGGCCAATCTGGTGTCTCCTTTCCGGTGACGTCAGCCTGGCTTCGGAGCTTAGCTCAGTAACTCCGAAGGAGCCATGGACACAGGCAGGCCCATTACAGCGTTGGAGGTGAGAATTATTATATAGGATGTAGACCCAGCCCAGACACTGACTTTCAACACCCTGCACTAAATATGCCGGTAAGCCTCACTTCGATTATTGGAAAAGTAATGGAAGCGATGCTGAAGGAAAGGATAGTGAATTTCCTAGAAGCAAATAAGTTGCAAGATCCAAGACAACATGGTTTCAGCAAAGGGAAATCGTGCCAAACAAATCTCATTGAATTCTTTGACTGGGTGACCGGAGAATTAAATCAAGGACGTGCTATGGACGTAATCTAATTAGATTTCAGCAAAGCTTTTGACACGGTCCCCCACAGGAGGCTCTTGAATAAACTTGACAGGCTAAAGATAGGACCCAAAGTGGTGAACTGGATTAGGAACTGGTTAACGGGCAGACGCCAGAGGGTGGTGGTAAATGGAGTTCGCTCGGAGGAGGGAAAGGTGAGTAGTGGAGTGCCTCAGGATCGGTGCTAGGGCCGATTCTATTCAATATATTTGTGAGTGACATTGCCGAAGGGTTACAAGGTGAAGTTTGCCTTTTTGCGGATGACACCAAGATTTGCAACAGAGTGGACACCCCGGAGGGAGTGAAAAACATGAAAAAAGATCTGCGGAAGCTAGAAGAATGGTCTAACGTTTGGCAATTAAAATTCAATACGAAGAGATGCAAAGTGATGCATTTAGGGAGTAGAAATCCAAGGGAGACGTATGTGTTAGGCGGGGAGAGTCTGATAGGTACGGTCGGGGAGAGGGATCTTGGGGTGATAGTATCTGAGGACCTGAAGGCGACGAAACAGTGTGACAAAGCGGTGGCCGTAGCTAGAAGATTGCTAGGCTGTATAGAGAGAGGTGTGACCAGCAGAAGAAAAGAGGTTTTAATACCCCTGTATAAGACGTTGGTGAGGCCCCACCTGGAGTATTGTGTTCAGTTTTGGAGGCCATATCTTGCGAAGGATGTTAAAAAAATGGAAGCGGTGCAAAGAAAAGCTACGAGAATGGTATGGGATTTGTGTTATAAGACGTATGAGGAGAGACTTGTTGACCTGAACATGTATACCCTGGAGGAAAGGAGAAACAGGGGTGATATGATACAGACGTTCAAATATTTGAAAGGTATTAATCCTCATACGAACCTTTTCTGGAGAGGGGAAGGCGGTAGAATGAGAGGACATGAAATGAGATTGAAGGGGGGCAGACTCAAGAAAAATGTCAGGAAGTATTTCTTCACAGAGAGAGTGGTTGAGGCTTGGAGAACTCTTTTATTTAAAAAAGAAACGCAAAGCCATACAGAAACATATAACCCCAAACCAAATATATACAAACAAGTCCCCCACCTTAAATCCACCTATATACCTATATACACTGTCAACCCCCACCCATCCTAAAATGAAATTAAATGAACATAAGATTTAAATAAAAACTCGAAGCCAATTCAAAATAAACTGTCCAACCCCTCTATGGAGGTTTCAAGTGCACATGCCTCCACCAAACATTAGTTCTTGCTATCCCTTCCGCCACCCGTTCCCACTGGGCTACCCCCTGGACTGCCCGAACCACCTCCCAACTAACGCTATCGGCTGATCGGTAGTCCTGGTGCAAGGAGACCCCATACCGAGCCATCCAGAGGCTAAACCGGAGTATCACCGAGATGAGGAACTCCGTCACCGGATCTAACCACCCACCTCCCCCCTGCCGCCCGTAAACCCAATCTGCATATGAATATGAATTAAAACTCGGGATGTGTAATAATGATGCTACCCTGCCGCATACCATTCGTGTAAAAGGGCATTCCCGTAAAAAATGTTCCATCGTTTCCTCCCTCCCCACGCATTCCCCCCTTGGGCAATCCCGTTCCTGCACATTCCTGTAGTTAATATTCCCTCTGACATACAATTTCCCATGAAAAGACAGCCAAGCCATGTCTCTATATTTCGGCGGGATCCTCCGTGAGGCCACCAACCGCAAGCCCTGCCTCAGCACTGGACCAGGTGCATCCTTCAGTACCAGAGGCGATGAGAATGTCTGGGACCGCACCCGTTCCACCCATACCTCCCTCCTCCCTGTCTTTATTTCCTCTGCCAAAATTCCCCAAACTCGTACCAGCCTAACTAAGGGCCTATAGTACCCAACCTGATCCGGAGCCCCCTTCCTTACCACCCCCACCCTCCTTCCCAGCTTCCACGGGAGCCAGAATCTCTCCCACCAAGACAGAACGCTACCTGCCCATCCTGGCGGATCCCTGTCCAGTGCCCGTCCCAGGTTAAACTGAATAAACAGGGAACTAAAGAAAAGTACAGGGTTTACCATCCCTACCCCCCCCTCTTCCCGGGCCAAGTATGTGATGTTGCGCTTGACCGGGTTCAGCCGATTCCCCCACAACATCTGAAAAAAAACACTATATAGGGTGGTATAACAATGCACTGGCAACAAACAAATATAACTGACAAACAAAAACATAGGCACCAGGTGAGATTTAATCAGCTGAACCCCGGTCAGCCATGGACAGTCTCCATCCTTTCCATCTGTCAACCTTTTCCTTAGCTCCCTGTATGCATCGCTGCCAATTAAAGGTTGCATAATCCCCCTGTTCAAAGTATACCCCTAATACCCGCAGTCTTCTAATGGCCTCCGGAAACCCCCCTCCCAATTCAAAAGAACCCCCTGGAGGACCCACCCACAGACTCTGACTTTTCTGGAAGTTTATCAAAGCCCCTGAAGCCTGTGAGTACCCAGAAATGACCCCTTTCAATTTCTTCCCCTCCGTTGTGTCTGCCACCCACACCGTGACATCATCAGCATAAGCCACCACCCTTAATTGAGACCCTGTACACACCTCCACCCCCCGAAGTCCATCCTGCCCTCCCTGCTCTAACCGCTTAACAAAGGGATCAATTGCAAAAGCATAAAGTACCGGGCTTAAAGGACATCCCTGCCACACCCCTGCTGTAACCTCGAAACTACTCCCTTTCCAACCGTTCACCAGGGGAAAACACCGTGCCCTTGTGTAAAGTAAACACAATTGAGCCACCCAATCCCTAGGAAACCCATAGTGCTCTAAAACCTGCCAAAGAAACGTCCACTGTACTCTATCAAAAGCCTTATCCTGATCTAATTCCACCATTAGTCTTCCTTCCCCCCGACTATGTTCCACACCTTCTCTTACCCAAGCCGCTGCCTCCAGAACCCCCCTCCCCTTAATCCCACAGGCCTGTGAACTTGCCAACCCCCCCCCCCCCCCCACCACCTCCTTCATCCTATTCAGAAGCATATGCGCGAATATCTTCCGATCACCATTGAGCAGGGCAATCGGACGCCAATTAGCCAAGGACTCTGGATCTTTTCCCTTACTCAGAAGTATCAACGCCGCCTCGGTCAGGGATTGGGGTAAAACCCCCTGCTGACGTGCAGCCTCCCAGACTTGCAGCAGGATTGGGGCCAGAAGGTACTTAAATGCCTGATAGTACTCTGTTGTGAGTCCATCTGGCCCTGGTGCTGTCTTCCTCCTTAAGGCCCCGATGGCCTCTTCTACCTCCCCCAGCGACCAGGGGCGCAACAGGGCCTGAAGAGACGGCCCCCCTTCCCACCCCCGGTGTCCCCGCAATATAGTGACCCATCACTTCCTTATCCACTTTCTTATCTGAAAAAAATCGTGCAAAGTGCTCTTCCACCACCTTTAGAATCCCCTCCTTCGACACCTGAACTACCCCTCCCATGTCCCTTAAACCCCCCACAATCCTATGCTCCCTCCGCTCCTTGCAACACATAAACGGGTCTGGGCTGACCAATTTCCCAAAGTCCTGTTCATAGACCAAGGAGGAATATCGATCATACTGGACCTTTTCAAGTTGCTCCTGCAAATCCAAAATATCCTCCTTCCTCCCTCCATTGGAGAGTAGATAGTCCCTTTGTTTCTTAATGGCAGTCCCCAGCCGAGTTCTCTCCCTTCCTTCTCTCCGTGCTTGACGGGTGAAAACAAACCTCGTCCGCCTCTTCACTAACTCCCACCACTCTCCAATGGAGGGAAAAATACCCTGGATCGAAAGCTGGTCACCCAAAAAGGCCCGATATTCCTCCTTGACCTTCTCATTGGTAACCCATTTAAGGTTAAGCCGCCATAACCCCCTCCCCGACCTTTGTCCCGCCCAACCCCCCACCTCCACCAACACCAGTTTATGATCTGAGAAGTCCACATCCACCAACCTGGGCCCCCGAATGCATGCCCCTTCCCAGACCAAAAATCTGTCTATCCTGCTCCTACACTGTCCCCGTGCAAATGTGAAACCCTCCACCTCTGCTGAAAATTCAAGGTGCACATCTACCAACCCTGCCCCTTTCATTATTCCAGCTAGCCATATCCCATCATACCTCACTGCGCTGCCCTTCCTCCACTATCCTGTTTCCTCAAAATGGTGTTAAAATCCCCCCCCCCCCAAACCACCTGATGTGCTGTGTATAAATAGGGTTTAATTTTACCAAATAACCGTGAACGTTCCCTCTTACTTTGTGGCCCATAAACATTAATAATCCGGGAAGCCACCCCGTGCCACAAAACATCCACCACCAAACACCTCCCTACTCCTAATTCCAACACCCTTTGAATTTGTACCTTATGTGTTTTAAATAATATCCCGACCCCCCCATACCTGTCCCCTGCCAAGCCTCAAACTGAAGGCCCCCATCTCCAGGCCCTCCTCGCACACCTGATTGCCTCCATAGTTTGCAAGCGTGTCTCCTGGATGAGGAAACACTCTGCCTGGATCGTGGAGAGGCCATCAAAGGCCAAACGTTGCGCCCTCTGGGAGGCCACACTCGCCACATTCAGGGTGGCAAATAATAATATAATACCTGCCATTATGTAGGGAAAGATGACTGTCTCCCAACCTCTTCCTGCCGAACATCACCCCTACCTAGAGCCCAAACCCCTTCTTCAACCACTTCTTCCTCCGCCCAATCCCTAACCCCAGCTTCAAAACCTCCCTCCTTCCCCACCCCCTCCCCCCTTCCTTCCCTTCTTCTTCTTAGACTCATCCAACCCCCCCTCAAAGACAACCCCCCCCGCCCTCCTTCCTCCATTTGCCCCTCCCCCCTCTGATCCCCTCCCACCCCCTGAACCTTCCCCCTCTCACTCCCCTGATCCTTCCCCTGTAGAGCTCGAATTCTATCTGATCGCCTCATAAGCTTCTCCCCCTCTCCCCCCTCCCCGTCCAACCCGCCCCACCCTCCACACTAATCTCCACCCTCCTAACCTTCCCCCCTTCTTCTTACGCTTACCCCCTCTCCCTCCCCCCTCTAATTTCCTCTTCCCACAACCCCTTCCCCTTCCACCACCTCCTCTTCCTCTGCCAAAACCTGAAACCGGTTTCCTATCTCCCTCTCTCGCCGAGCCCCCTCTCCTGACCCCCTAAAATCCCTCTACCCTTCCCCTTCACCCCCTCTGCTTCCTGGGGACGTGGGCCCACTCATCTACCCCCTCCAGCCCTTGCCCCTGTTTCCCCACCTGTGCTGCTGCCTCTGGAACCACCACCTCCACGACCTCCCTCTGTGCCCCCCTTGCCCCCTGATCCCGACCCAGAACGCCCCCTCCCCCCACCCCCTCCTCCTGTACCTCCTCTTCCCTCCCCCCATTATGCGACGCCCTAGGGCAGTCCCGGAAGGCATGCCCCAGACCACCACAAAGATTGCACCTGATCGAAGAACACTCTTCGGTGGGATGATCTTTCGATCCGCACTTAGCACATTGCTGTACTGGGCAGGACATGCTGAAATGGCGGAAAGACCCACACCGGAAACATTGTCTTGGCTGTCCCTTGTAGAAACACAGGATTCTGTCCCTTCCAATAAAAGCCGCTGAAGGAATGTGTTGTACTACCTGCCCTACCTGGTGAAGTTTAACCAAAGCCCCCCACCCCCCCACCCAGACTCTACTTGGATCCGGGAGCTTGGTCAATGGAGTCCTCAACTCGGCATACCTGTGCAGCCAAAAGGCCAAGTCTGCCCCTGAGATGGACTCGTTACGGACTAGCAGAGTCACCTGCACCAGATCTGGCCGACTGATGGGAACTACCCTATAACATTTCCAATACCCCCTTCCTCTTACCCCCTCATACTTTTCCCAGAAGACCTCCATGCCTCTCTGGGTCAGAAAACTGACATCGTATTCTGGGAGATTAACTGGATGAATACAGGCATAGAGGTCTTCTGGGACGAACCCTAACCCCAAAACTAGTTTCAACACTGTATCACGTGAAGGCATTCCCCCCTCCCCCACCCACTTGATTTGGACCACATTCCTTCTCTTGGGCGGTTGCCCAAAACCCCTACCTCCCCCGAACCCAGCATCTGTGTTCATTACTAAAGGAAAACTGTCCCTTCCCTCTTCCTCTTTCCCTATTAACCATATCTGCAAAGGAGGGCTGACCCTGCCTCCACTGACTTCCCCTCCTCCCTGAGCTTATCCCTTCCTTGCCTGAAGATTACTTCCCCCCCCTTCTGATCCTGCCCACCCCCTTTACCTTCCCTTACCATCTCCTCATCAACCCCCTCCCCCCTTCCACAAACCGGAACAGCAACCCGTTCAACAACCTTTTCAACAACAGAACAGTTCCCCAAACCCTCTGCCCCTTCCCCCCCTCCCTCACATCAGAAATCAACATATCCTGAACAGCATCCCCCTCCCCCTGCCCACAGTCAGTGCCCAGAGAACTGAGCCCCCTGGACTCTATAACCCGTTCTGAACAGTCCTTAACTTTCACAGTGCTTCCCTGGGAGTGAGCTCCCTCTGCCTGGGCTGCCGATTCCCCAGCAATATCTTCTGTCAGAGAGACGGCTGACACACTCTGAGGAGAGCTCTGTTCTCCCTGTCCCAGCAGGTCCCGCATGAGGCTGCTTACAGCTTTTACAGAGACAAAGCCAGAGTTTATCTCCTGATTGGCAAACCAATCCTGCCCATCTTCCCTTCTGTGCCGGGGGTTCCCTGAGCCTGGCCGTGCTGCTGAATCCATCACTTGTGGCTGAAAACCTGGTGCCTCAATCAGGGAGCTAACTAAGCTCACCTGTGTCTGCAGCCCTAAGACCTGCTGTTCATTAGTCTCCACACTCCCAAAGCCAGTATGCTTTCCAGCTTGCTTTCCAGTGTTCACCTTCCCTGTCAAACTGTTGCCTGCCTCAGTGTTGGGTAATGCAGGCACTTTTTGTGAAATAACACAAAACCCCAAGTCACCGTCCTCAGTTTCAAAGACAGCAGAATGTGTAGACTGACTAAGTTCCAACTCCATTTTGTTTTCAGCCATAGTCTCTGCAGCACCAACTGAGGTCTCTTCAACTCCTTCTCTCTCTTCCCTGGCAGCTGCCTCTAAGGTAAGGTTTGCAGGGTTCTGAGTTGCTAGATTCTTCATAAATTGTAAAGTGTCTTGACTGCTAGTCCCCAACACCTTATCTACTGCAACCTGGTGTTTTGTAAAACAATCCTCAGATACCAACTCTCCTGTTTCCTCTGGCTGATTCTGGTTTGGCAATGTCCTGGGTTGAAATCTTTCCCTGGTAATATAGAGTTCCCTTAAAGGGTTATCAGAGTCCTTCTTCAGGGAGTCCAACACCTTTCTTTTCAGACAAAGCTGCTTTCTCAAATGAGCTTCTTCCTTTCCATACAGACTCTTCTGTGCTGCTGGGGCCAACTTCTGCAGGGTTCTGGCCCTGTTTAGTTTTTTCCCCAGCACTTCCACCTCCTTCCCCAGGGCCTCAATCCTCCTCACCCTGTCCACGATACCTCTGGCTGAAGAATCTGGGCTGCTGCTTCCCAGCTGCCCCACCCCCTCCTCTTCCTCAGACCATTCATCCTCACTGTACAACGGGTCCTGACCCTCTTCCATCCTTTGTTCTGCCACTTTCTGGGCCTGCGGGACTCTCACCCTCTGCCTCCCCCTCCCATGCTCTTCATGCTCCTTACCCGGTAACCGCTGGGTCATGGGAGGGGTGCTGGGTCTACTGTCCCCCCTGGACCTCGAGGCTCCACGGTCCAGGGGACTCCGCTCTCTTCTCCCAGGGGCCAGGCTCGGCTGAGAGCTGCTTCTCCGGCTCTCCTGGTAGCTGGGCCCGGCCGTCTCCAAAGCCAGGCCCTGCCCTGAGGAGTGCTCCCCAGAGCCCTGCTTCATGGCTGGGAAGGGAGCTAGGCCTTGCTCCCCTCCCTTCCTCCAACAACAGAGCCTCCTGTAGTATGTCCTTCTCCTTCAGTGTCTAACTACACACTGACTTGGAATGCCCTCCTGCAGGAGGTGGTGGAGATGAAAACGGTAACGGAATTCAAACATACGTGGGATAAACATAAAGGAATCCTGTTCAGAAGGAATGGATCCTCAGGAGCTTAGCCGAGATTGGGTGGCAGAACCAGTGGTGGGAGGCGGGGATAGTGCTGGGCAGACTTATACGGTCTGTGCCAGAGCTGGTGGTGGGAGGCGGGGATAGTGCTGGGCAGACTTGTACGGTCTGTGCCCTGAAGAGGACAGGTACAAATCAAGGTAGGGTATACACAAAAAGTAGCACATATGAGTTTATCTTGTTGGGCAGACTGGATGGACTGTGCAGGTCCTTTTCTTCCGTCATCTACTATGCTGCCATTTATTCCAAAACAAGTATAGCTTTTTTTCTTTTTAAAAGAATGAGATTAAGCAGTATTGGGTATCTTACATTTTAGAACAGTGGTTCACAAACTAGTCCTATGAGGGTCGTCTCTTCCCCCCCACCGGACAGATTTGTGAACCAGTGTTATTGAATACATAACAGATAGCTATACAACACTGGTTGTGCATTCTCTCTAAGAGCAATAATTAAATTTTCTGAGTAATAAAACAAATACAAGAAGGAAAAATATTTGCTGACATCAAAAAATAAAAATAAGTAAAATAATAGACTGCAAGTTTTGAAACTGTTACATTTATATTAAGAATGCTTGAAAGAAATATTCTCAAAGACACAGTTAAGGTTCAGTGTTTTAAAATTCTGTTACGTGTTCCTGCCCTTGCTCTCTCTTTCATCTTCGACTAGTACAGGTTATATTGATTTTATTGTGTAATTATTGTGCTGTTTCTGTTGGATTATTTGTAGTAAATAATTAGCAGATTTTAGTACACACAGCTTCAGCTTTAGAAATGTTAATTTCTTTCTTCATCTCTCTCTCATTCACCCCTGAATAATTCACTGCTGAGTCACTTTAAAGTTGAAGTAACAAAACATCTGTTTACTCACAGTTTGCAGTTAGATTATAATCAGACAGGCTTATATATACATATTACTATACATTTGTATTATCAGCTCCTTCCATGTGCTTAGATGGTAATGGATGCTCACACCACCATAGATCCTCTCAGGTTAGGAGAGATCATGAGCTCCATGTGCTCCATGTGCTGCATGTGCTGCATCTAACCCCCACAGGAAGTTGCATAGCTGTGTGACCTCTCTAAGTAATTCACATCAGAGGTCACAGAGTAATCACAGAGAAATAATAGGTGACAGGCAATGCATGTAAAAATACAATACATTCCAACAAACCCCTTCTCATGCATAACTGTCATGCAATTATTTATTCATACAAAGTCCAAGCTTTATACGCAGATTCACAAAATGTTCTCTGGGTAACGGTTTGGTCATGATGTCAGCTGTCATCTCACTGGTGTGACAATAGTGTAGACTGATGACCCCTTCTTTCGCCAACTCTCGCACGTTGTGGTATTTCGTTGCGATGTGCTTGGTGCGTGACTGAACCTTGTCATTCTGTGACAGTCGGATGCAGCTCTGATTATCTTCCATTATCTGGATTGGTCTCTGTTCAGCTATTCCAAAATCCAGCAAAAGTTTTTCAATCCACATCAGTTCTCTGCACGCTTCCGATACTGCCACGTATTCAGCTTCTGTAGAAGACAAACTCACAATACTTTGTTTATGACTGGCCCATGAAATTTGTACATTTCCATACATAAACACATATCCACTTGTGGATTTATAATCAGAATGATCCCCTGCCCAATCTGAATCACAGTAACATATTAGTTTTGGATTACTATTGGCTGAAATCTTTAATTTACAATCAATGGTACCCTTTAAATACCTTACCATCCTTTTAACTGCAGTCCAATCTGATTTGGTAGGTGAGCTGACCCTTCTGCTCAAAATTCCTACTGCATTTGCTATATCAGCCCTGTATGTGGTAGCTAGATATAAAAGCTTACCTATGGCTGATCTATATTGGATGTTATCTGGTAAAGGTTCTCTTACTGTTTCATCCTTCAGAAAATCAGTGATCATGGGAGTGCTTACAACTTGGGCATCTTGCATACCTAAACTTTCAATAAGCTCATTTATTTTCTGCTTCTGGCTTAGAAGATAAGAACCATCATTTTGTTTCTTAATTTCTATACCAAGATAGTATGACACATTACCAAGTTCTTTTATCTCAACATTGTGGTTTAAACATTTTACAATGTCCTTGTACTCTTGCTCACTTTTGCTTGCAATGAGCAGATCATCAACAAAAGCTAAAATGTATGCATATTGTCCATTTGTGCACCTAGTGTACAAACATTTATCTGCTTCACCTTGCTTAAATCCTAAATTTGTCAATATTTCATGCAATTTTTCATTCCAACATTTTGCACTTTGCTTTAATCCATAAAGACCTTTGTTTAATTTACACACTAGCTGTCTTTGTTTTGTATTTATGAAACCTGTTGGCTGTTCCATGTACAAGTCTTCAGTTATATCTCCGTGAAGAAACGCTGTTTTCACATCAATGTGGTTGACTTGCATGCCTTTTGAGACTGCAATGCTCAGAAGTGTTCTTATTGTCGTGTGTTTCACTACAGGTGCAAACACTTCATCAAAATCTTCTCCATATTTTTGAAGATATCCCTTTGCCACTAATCTGGCTTTATACCTTTCCACTTTTCCTTGTGCATTCCTTTTTAACTTGAATACCCATTTGCATCCTATAGCTTTCTTGCCAGGAGGTAATTTTGTAAGAATCCAAGTATTATTTTTATCCAATGCATCAATTTCTTCTTGTGCAGCTTTATGCCATTCAGCAGCTTCTTCTGCTGGCATTTTCTCAATCTCATCCCATGTAAGGGCTCTTGAGCTTCTGCTGACTTTGTTAGGTAAGACAGTCTTGGGGGTGGAACACCTTTGTTTTCCCTGGATGAGCGTCTGACAACAGGTTGGTCTGACCTTTCCGCATCCTCTAAATCTGAGAGTCCTTCTCCAATTGATTCCCCTTCTCCAACTGTACTGTCTTCTTCAATGATCCTTTCTGTGTCTGCTTCCTCTGCCTGTTCCTCGTTAGATACAGATGAGTTGCTTTCAGACATCTGCCTTGGTATGGCATTTATATACACTGGCATGTCTATTATGGTTCTAGTTTCATATTCTGGATGATAAGGCTCATCTGGGATAATCCAGCCTTTATCAACCCTTTTGTTTTCATCAAAATATGTAACATGTCTTATGCCAACAATGCCAGTTTTCAGATTCAAAATTCTATATCCTTTGTGTCCTGGAGTATAGCCAACTAAAATGCCCCTTTCTGTTGTGGAATCCAGCTTATGCCTTCTTTGCTTTGGTACATGAGCATATGCTGTACTTCCAAATGTTCTTATGTGTGACAGGTTTGGCTTCCTACCATGCCATGTCTCATGTGGTGTGCGCTCAGCGCCTTTAGTTGGCATTCTGTTTTGTAGGTACACTGCTGTGAGAATGGCTTCCCCCCATAGTCTTTTAGGGAGATTGCTATCTGACAGCATACATCTGGTCATTTCCACAAGTGACCTAAATTTTCTCTCTGCAACAGAATTTTGCTCTGGTGTATAAGCTACTGTTGTGATATGCTGAATGCCTTCTTGTTCTAGAAATGTGCGCATGCTTTGTGAAGTGAACTCACCACCATTGTCGGTCTGAAGAACCTTTGGTTTTCTTTCAAATTTATTGCTCACCATGGCTACGTATTTCTTCAGCATGTCTGTGACTTGACTTTTTTCTTTCAGCAAATAGGCCACACAGTATCTAGAGAAATCATCCAAGAATATTAGCACAAATCTGTTATTTCCCAATGATGGGATATTAAACGGTCCACATAAGTCACTGTGTATTAAGTCCAGCACTTTATTACTCCTATTTCCTGTGTATGCAGGAAATGAGGGTCTCACACCTTTTTGAGTAACACAGTCTATGCATTTCTCCATTTTACCAGCATCTGCACTTATCTGAATGCCGGTGGCCAGTTGCTTACTGTAAAGATCCTGGATCACCTTAGAATCACGATGTCCCAGGCGGCGGTGCCAGATTTCCAGACTACATTTACCATCATTCTTCCTTACTTGCGCCATATGTGAGGCTTCACCTGAAATGTTCAGCTTATAAACATCATTATGCATAAAAGCTTCAGCATACACTTCATCATTTTTAGAGATTGTGCACTTACTGTTTTCAAAATGAATCACAAATCCCTTCTTATCTAATGTAGATACACTAAGCATATTGCAAACTGCTTGGGGAATATACAAGACATCACTTACAGGAATTTCTTTAACTTCATTAGACACTTTGCATTTTAAGAATCCAATACCTTTTGCTTGGATCTTAGCAGTCCCTGCGTTTGCAGTTTTAAGAATACCTTCCTCTGGACACATTTCCTGAAAGAAATCTTTACAATTGGTTAAATGGCATGTGCTCCCCGAATCCAAAATCCAAGTACTTTCATTTGAATTATTATTTACCATAGTCAAAGATTTTTCTGCCATTAGAAAGCCCTTGTGTTTATCTTTGTCCTTCATACATTTCCTGGTTTGAAAATTCTTTAGTTCCATTGGCTTAGGTGAGCTAGAGGGAGTGTTTTGTGTTTCCTTACACCATTTAGATACATGTCCCTCCTTTCCACATGAGTAGCAAATCAGCTTGCCCTTGGGTGGAGTTTTCCCATAGCTCCGCCTTCCTCTGTTCTTTGCCAAGAAATTTGTTTCATTTCTCTCTGACTTGCTTTGAGAACACATCTCCTCAGAATCATTTATTATGCATTCCTGCCTTAGTTTTGATGTTGCCTGTTCAAAAGATTGCCCTTCAATGGCCTCATTTACAGACCTAAAAACATCAAACTTCTTTGATAGTGAGGTAAAAAGAAATGCTCTTTTCAATGCATCACACATGGGAATTCCAGAAAGTTCTAACTTTTGAAATGAAGACATAAGATGCATAATGTGATCATTACATTTACTTTATCCCTTAATTTGGTTTCATTCAACTCTGCTAACCAAATTGGTTGCTGTTTTGCATATGTAGTTGCATACATAGTTCTCAGTTTATATAAAATGTCCTTTGGTGTATCTTTTCCCTCCACTAATATGGCTTGTTTCTCTGAGAGAGCTTCCAAAAGCATGCACTTCACATAATAGTTTGCATTGTCCCATTCAGCCATATTTTCAGCTGTTCTGTCTTGGTCTAAGCATATATTTAATCTTTTTGCTCGAAGGAGACATATGAATCTTAGTTCCCACTGCCGATAATTAAACTCAGTTAATCTAGGCACCTTGAGAGAATAGAAAAATGGTGAATTTCTTCCCTCAGCCATTTTCTTAGCCTTCTGTCTGCTGTGTGGGGGGAGAGAGAGACAGACTGAATCTTTCCTTTAAAACTTAAGAGAAAAATGTGGCCTTTTTTTCTGCCTGGTAATATTTCTCTTCTTTTTCAATTCCTGGGCCCTGGGCCCATAACCCTTTTGTTGGATTATTTGTAGTAAATAATTAGCAGATTTTAGTACACACAGCTTCAGCTTTAGAAATGTTAATTTCTTTCTTCATCTCTCTCTCATTCACCCCTGAATAATTCACTGCTGAGTCACTTTAAAGTTGAAGTAACAAAACATCTGTTTACTCACAGTTTGCAGTTAGATTATAATCAGACAGGCTTATATATACATATTACTATACATTTGTATTATCAGCTCCTTCCATGTGCTTAGATGGTAATGGATGCTCACACCACCATAGATCCTCTCAGGTTAGGAGAGATCATGAGCTCCATGTGCTCCATGTGCTGCATGTGCTGCATCTAACCCCCACAGGAAGTTGCATAGCTGTGTGACCTCTCTAAGTAATTCACATCAGAGGTCACAGAGTAATCACAGAGAAATAATAGGTGACAGGCAATGCATGTAAAAATACAATACATTCCAACAGTTTCTTGAGTACTTGAAAAACTTCTCTGTGTTGGAACATTTCCAAATCAGACATGCTACACTCCAGGTTTCTATGAGACTGAAATCTTCAAAAGATATCTCAGACATAAAAGAGAATGAAAACAGCTAAAAGTAATCCCAGGAATCAGAGTTGTTCAGACAGTTACCTGCCTCAAATCTTTGGTGTTTTATACTTACTGCATTTTTTTAAAGGAATGTAAATATTTGTGTTTGTCAAAGATCTGGGTCTGGGATCGGTGGAAACTGAAGTCCCCTTTTTATGCAGGCACTAAAGAAGCAGGAGCTGTACTGTAAACTTTGCCAGAAGCCATTCCAATGACTTGTAGCTTGACCTGGAGGAAACATCCTGTCTGTGGTGAATAGAAATTCAGTTTCCATATAAATGATTTTGACCTGTAACAAAGAGTTCTTTCAAGTTATGAACAGAGGTTTTGATATGCGCAAACAGTGGTGTAGCCAGACTGCCAATTTTGGGTGGGCCTGAACCCAAAGTGGGTGGGCACAAAATTTTCTCTCTACCCCCCTCCCCCAGCAAAATTTAGTCACACTTTTCAGTGAGCTTTCAGAGGCCAAAACCTCCTGCCTCAGGTCAGTATAATGCTGTTACGATATCCTCTCCTGACCTAAGGAAGGAAGTATTGGTCTCTGAAACTTTATTAACACAGGTACCATATTACTTTATCCTAAATTAAAAATAAAATTATTTTCTTTACCTTTGTTGTATGGCCATTTACTTTTTCTCATTGTGTTGCTCCCAGTCTCTAGATTCTGCTTTCCTTCGTCTTTCTCTTGCCAGGGTTTTCCTGTCCGTTCATCACCTATGGCTTTTCATCTTTTCCTCACCCTTGTTCTCCACATGCCCCTTCCTCTTATTCTCCAGTCTTTCCCTACTCTGTCCTCTCCCTCTTTCCATCCAGCAGCTCCCCTCTTTCTCTCCCCATCCTTACAGTGTCTCCCCTCTTTCTTTTGCATCCAGCGTCTCCTTTTTCTCCCTACCCTTCCATCCAGTGTCTTCCCCCTTTCTCTCCTTATCCTTCCACTCATCTACCCTCTCTCCTGATCCTTCCATCTAGTGTCTCTATCTCCCCTCTCCTTATAACCAGTGTCTATCTCTCTACCCTTTTCTGTCCAGTCTCCTCCCTCTCTCCACATCCTTCTAGTTTCTCCCCTTTCTCTCTGCATCCTATCATCCATCTCCCCTCTTTCTCTCCCTGTCCTCCCATGTCCAGCAGCTCTCTTCCCTCTAGTCCCTTCTTCCTCTTCCTTCCTTGTCCAGCAGCTCTCCAGCCCCTTCCTCCTCTCCCTCCCATGTCCAGTAGCTCTCTCCCTTCCCGCCAGTCCCTCCCATGTCCCAGCAGCTCTCCCTTCCCGTTAGTCCCTTCTTCCTCTCCCTCCCATGTCCCAGACGCTCTCTCCCTTCCCTCCAGTCCCTACTTCCTCTCCCTCCCATGTCCCAGCAGCTCTCTCCCTTCCCTCCAGTCCCTTCTTCCTCTCCCTCCCATGTCCCAGCAGCTCTCCCTTCCCGTCAGTCCCTTCTTCCTCTCCCTCCCATGTCCCAGACGCTCTCTCCCTTCCTGCCAGTCCCTTCTTCCTCTCCCTCCCATGTCCCAGACGCTCTCTCCCTTCCCTCCAGTCCCTACTTCCTCTCCCTCCCATGTCCCAGCAGCTCTCTCCCTTCCCTCCAGTCCCTTCTTCCTCTCCCTCCCATGTCCCAGCAGCTCTCCCTTCCCTCCAGTCCCTTCTTCCTCTCCCTCCCATGTCCCAGCAGCTCTCCCTTCCCGTCAGTCCCTTCTTCCTCTCCCTCCCATGTCCCAGACGCTCTCTCCCTTCCTGCCAGTCCCTTCTTCCTCTCCCTCCCATGTCCCAGACGCTCTCTCCCTTCCCTCCAGTCCCTTCTTCCTCTCCCTCCCATGTCCAGTAGCTCTCTCCCATCCAATCCCCTCCTCCTCTCCCTCCCATGTCCCAGCAGCTCTCTCCCTTCCCTACAGTCCCTTCTTCCTCTCCCTCCCATGTCCAGTAGCTCTCTCCCATCCAATCCCCTCCTCCTCTCCATCCCATGTCCAGCAGCTCTCTCCCTTCCATGTTCCAGTAGCTCTCTCCCTTCCCTCAAGTCCCTTCCTCCTCTCCCTCCCATGTCCCAGTAGCTCTCTCCCTTCCTCCTCTCCCTCCCATGTCCCAGCAGCTCAGCCATTTTCCCTCCAGCCCGCCCATCCACAACCTTCCCGCTGTCCTTTTGTCCCGCGGAGGCAGCGTTCAGCGTTTTCTTCCTGCCCTATCTTTTCCCCAAGCTCCGCTGCATCGCCCCAAGTGGAATCCTCCTCCTTTTCGGCCGTCGCGCTACGCTGCCGTTCACACAGGCAGCTTCGCTCCTCCCCCACCGCATTCATCCGGCCCTAACAGGAAGTGCATCAGAGAGGGCCAGAATGGACGCGGCGGGGGAGGAGCAAAGCTGCCTGTGTGAACGGCAGCGCAGCGTGACGGCCGAAAAGAAGAAGGATTCCACTTGCAGGGACGATGCAGCGGAGCTTGGGGAAAGACAGGGCAGGAAGGAAACGCTGAACGCTGCCTCCGCGGGACAAAAGGGCAGCGACAGCGTGCGAAGGATGGGTGGGCCTGGAGGGAAAATGGGTGGGCCTGGGCCCGTCCAGGCCCACCCGTGGCTACGCCCCTGTGCGCAAATGGGGACTATACTAAGGGGCCCTTTTACAAAGGCATGGTAGGGGTACCATGCGCTGAATTGGCCCTACCACCGAAGTAGCACAGGAGCCCAGTAGTAATTTCAAAGTTGACGTGCGCAGTTTCTCATGGTAAAAAATAATTTTCTATTTTCTACCATGGGGGGTGTTCCCAGAGGTAATCAGCAGTGCGGCCACACTGCCATGCACTGCCTGATTACCACGGAGTTAGTGCATGAGTCCTTACCACAAAGTAAGTAGGAGGCAGTAAGGACTCACGCAGTAAATTGCCAGGCGCTAATTTTGGGCTTAGCACCTGGCCATTATTGACAAAAATAGAAATTCAGTTTTATGGCAGATGCGCTAAGAGGTGGCCTAAGCACATAAGGCAAGTCACCTATTAAAAGTAGTGCGGCCACTTTTTAGTGTGCTTTTGTAAAAGGGCCTCTAGCAGTATATTTTACTAGAACCTTACCTAACACGTTTTTTGACCACTAAGCCAGTGGTTCTCTACCAGTCTAAGAGGCATGCACAATCAGTCATATTTTGGGGATATCCCTAAACAATATGCATTTTCTACTACAATGAGATTCCTGAATTTTCAATCTAGTTACTCAAATTAAACATCCCCCTTTTTTTAAAATAAAGTAACTACCATAAATAAGTATAAATTCTTTATTAGTATCAAAAAGATGATAAAATATTTTCACAATACTCCAATATTGTACACCACGTTCTTCTATTTTACTCATCCACAACTCCAACATACCTTCAATAACAAACATACAATTAAAACATAGAAGAACCTACATTCATCTATATAACCTTTCTAAGTATTTTGCATCATTTTTATTTCCTACCTTTTCTCAAATTGTAGACTGCATATGCATGATGGGGCTCCTACAGGTGTCAGGAGCAATGGTGCCGAGGCTTCTGAACACCGAAGCATGCACACTGCTTTTTACTGATACTACGGAACTGACGTAAAATGTCACACGCAAATTCCCATACAATCCACCTCCTTATTGAGCCAAATGGGGATTACACTATGCCACTCGAAAATCAAACGTTGCTTCTTAACGAGCATTTTCTGGAGTAAATTTCCCCCTCTATTGACATCAAATTGTATAAGCACCAAAAATCTTAATTCTGCTAAAGTATGGCTATTAGAAATCCAATGTGCTACTAACGGAGTGTCTACGTTTAATAACTTGATATTGCTAAGGTGATGGGACATTCTATATTTGATTTTTTTTAACCGTTTGCCCTATGTACCATAATCCACACAGGCATGTGATGGCATAAATAACCATGCTAGAATTACAATCTATCTTTGTTCTTAAAAAAAACTTTTTTTCTTTTGTCTGATTGAGTACATTCACCCAGCTTGTTTCAAGAGCATACCAGCAGTAAACATACCCATTGCATTTAGTATGCCCTCCTATTTGTTGCTCTTTGATATGTTTTCCTACTACTACTACTTATCATTTCTATAGTGCTACAAGGCATACGCAGCGCTGTACACCATACACAAAAGATAGTCCCTGCTCAAAGAGCTTACAATCTAGATAAGACAGGCAGACAGACAGAACAATTAAGGTAAGGGAATAAAGAGGTGAGGAAAAAGGACAGGACAGGTGAGCAGTGGTTAGGAGTCAAAAGCAGTGGTAAAGAGGTGGGCTTTAAGTTTAGACTTGAAAATGGCCAAAGAGGGGGCTAGACGTATAGGCTTGGGAAGTTTATTCCAGGCGTGAGGTGCAGCAAGATAAAAGGAATGGAGTCTGGAATTAGTAGTAGAGGAGAAGGGGACGGATAAGAGAGATTTGTCAACAGAACGGAGTACCCAAGGGCAGTGGCGTTCCTAGCCTCGATGACACTCGGGGTGGATCGCCGATGCGCCCCCCCTGGCGAAATGACACCCCCCCAGGTGCACGCCACTATGGGGGGTGCCGCGGCGCGCGCCTGTCGGCTGCGAGTTCGAATCGCTACGCTAAATTCTCTCGTTCGCTGCAGCTCCCTCCCTCTGCCCCGGAACAGGAAATAACCTGTTCCGGGGCAGAGGGAGGGAGCTGCAGCGAACAAGAGAATTTAGCGTCCCCCCAGTGGCGTGCACCCGGGGCAGACCGTCCCCACCGCCCCCCCTTGCTACGCCACTGCCCAAGGTGGGGCGTAGGGAGAGACAAGAGTGGAGAGGTACTGGGGATTGACAGAGTGAATGCACTTAAAGGGTCAATAAGAGAAGTTTGAATTGAATGCGGAAACGGTTAGGGAGCCAGTGAAGTGACTTAAGGAGAGGGCTAATGTGAGCATAGCAACTTTGGCGGAAAATGAGTTGCACAGTAGAGTTCTGGACTGATTGAAGAGGAGAGAGATGGCTAAGAGGGAGGCCAGTAAGAAGCAGGTTACAATCAAGACAAGAGTGTGGATAAGGGTTCTGGTAGAGTGTTCAGAGATGAAGGGACGGATTTTGCTGATGTTATAGAGAAAGAAACAACAGGTTTTGGCAATCTGCTGAATGTGAGCAGAGAAGGAGAGAGAGGAGTCAAAGATAACCCCAAGATTATGAGCAGATGAGACAGGGAGAATGAGAGTGCCATCCACAGAGATAGAGAAAGGGGGGAGAGAAGAGGTAGGTTTAGGGGGTAAGATGATAAGCTCGGTTTGGAAATGCATGTAGGGGAGGGAGAAACTGCATGGCGGGGAGGGAGAAAATGCATGGCGGGGAGAAAGAGAGAGAGCAGAGATGTTGCATGGGGGAGGGGAGAGAAAGAGATGCTGCATGGCAGAGAGAGAGAAATAAGAGATGTTGGATAGCAGGGAGAGAGGGGGAAGAGTTAAAGAAAGACTGGGAAATAAGGGAAAACAGAATAGGGGTGCTGATGTGAGGGAAAGAGAATGGAAATCTATAGCTAGAAGCAGTAAAAAAAGGGAGATTGAAGACTGGATAATAGGAATGAATGAAATCTGAATAGACAAGAAGGCAGAAAAATAGAAGAAAGCTGTAAGAAAAAGATTAGTCTCACAGAAAGATTACTGAAAGAAGACAGGAGGGGAGAGAAAACAGACAGGAAACCCTGGAAAGAGATTTAAGAGAAGACAGGAAAGCAGTATCTAGAGAATTGGATCTATGCGATCAGACAAATTAAATGGCTAGACAACAAAGGTAGAAAAAAGATTTTTATTTTTAATTGAGGATGAAATAATGTGGTAGCCATATTAGTCCACTTCAAAGGTTAATAAAAATAATGTCCCGTCCCGGGCCCTTACCTGGGCTCCCGCAGCGGGGGGCGAAGACCGACGGAGGCCGCGGGATCCAGGGCGGCGAAGACGAGCCGCCGACGGGGCCGGCGCTGCCGCGGGCCGCTCCGAGGCCGGCGATCAGCTGGAGTGAGCGCCGGCCTCGGAGAAGGGGATACGCCGGCCAAGATGGCGGCGCCGGCGTCGTCGTCTCCCTGCGCTGGAGCGGACCAGCGAGCCAGCCCCGCCTACTCGCGCCGGATTGGCGCATTGACGAGGAGACCCCGCCTGCCTGGCAGGCTGGCCAATCCAAGCCTCCCTTGCCTGCCTAGGCCGGGGGGATTGGCTCCAGCTGATTGAAGGGGATGGACGGGCGGGGGATTTAAACAACGAAACGGGAAGAGTCCAGAGCTTCCGTTTCGTTCGTCAGAAGCCCACACAGTGGATCGGAAGTGTAGCCACCTTCAGAGACTGTGTCCTCTTCAGCTAGCCGTCCTTGCTAGCCACCTTCAGAGACTGTGTTCCTCTTCCAGCTAGCCGTCCTTGCTAGCCACCTTCGGAGTCTGTGTCCTCTTCAAGCTAGCCGTCCTTGCTAGCCACCTCCAGAGACTGTGTTCCTCTTCCAGCTAGCCGTCCTTGCTAGCCACCTTCAGAGACTGTGTTCCTTTTCTGCGCTAGCTGTCCTTGCTAGCTGCCCTTTAGAGACTGAGTTGCTGACTACCAGCCAGGCCGACCGTCACCCCGCGGTTCCAGCAGTCCTGCTGGCCGCCTGCAGCTGGGGGCTCAACCCTCGGTGAACGGCGGTCGCCGCGGGTGAAGATTCGGGGTGCGCGGCGGTCCTCGGAGGTCTTACCAGGCCTCAGGGAACCTAAGGGCTCACCAACAACCGCAACAGGACAGGAAACGGAAGCCATGAGCTCGCCTACACAGCCCGATCTACGGGACCTGGCCAAGGTACTTCAGCAGGAGCAGCTGAACGCCCTGTCGGGGGCGCTCCAGAACGTATGCTCTCAACTTTCAACGCTTCAGGTACAGAACCAGGCCGCTGCGGTCCAGGGGGCCGCAGCGGCTCCCCGTTCGGGAGGGTTCCGCACGGGACCTCGGTTCCCTGAGCCGGCATGATATAATGGGGCCCCCGGAGGTTGCCGGGGGTTCCTCAATCAGTGCAACTTGGCCTTCCGGATGCAACCGGAGACATTTGCTTCGGACCAAAGTAAAGTGGGATATATCATGGGCCTATGCGAAGGGAAGGCCCTGGCCTGGGTGGCCCCACTTAACGAGCAACAGGACCCCATCTTGGATGACTATAATGAATTTCAGCGCCGGTTCCGTATGGTGTTCGACCTTCCTGGGAGACCATCTTCCGTAGCGTCGGAACTGCTGCGAATTCATCAGGGTGAGGGAATGGTGGCCGATTATGCCATTCGTTTCCGGACTTTAGCCACGGAGCTCCGTTGGAACCCGGAGTCCTTAATGGCCATCTTTACGGAAGGGTTACAAGAACGAATCAAGGACGAATTGGCAGGGCGAGAGGTCCCAGGCCATTTGGACGCCCTGATTTCGCTCTGTATCCGAGTAGATACCCGGTTCCAGGAGCAAGCGAGAGCCTGGGCGGAACGGCAGAAGTGGGCACGGGGAACGTCCCGGACTACTAAGGGGCCGTCTCCTCGCCGTGGGAACCGGGACTCCAAGGAGAATGGGGAGGAGCCGATGGTGATGGGCCGTCAACGGCTGGCCCCTTCCGACAGGAAGAAACGCTTGTGGGACGGACTGTGCCTCTATTGTGGTGAGGCCGGACATTTTATTCGAGCCTGTCCCTCCCGGGCGGGAAACGTCTCCCCCAAGGCACCCTGAGGGGAGGGGTCTTGGGGCATTCCGCTCCCCTACCGGATTCCCTGATCACACTGCCAGTAATTCTACGGTGGCACGAGACCGCTATCCAGACCCGGGCCCTTGTGGACTCCGGGTCGGGGGGCAATTTCATCGGGCACGAACTACTACAACAGATGGGTTGGCCCACGCTCCCGTGGCGGCCGGCGCTGCAAATAACCTCCATCCAGGGAACTACATTACCGCAGCCGGTCACGGAGATCACCTCCTTTTTGGAATTGCAGGTGGGGGAGGATCACCGGGAGGAAGTTCAGTTCCTGGTTCTATCCCGGACCATCCATCCGGTGGTCCTAGGATTGCCCTGGCTACGGAGTCATAGCCCGGTTATTGACTGGACCGGGGGAAGCATCCGAGCCTGGGGTAGTTCCTGTCGGGAGAACTGTTGTAAGGGCCGGACCGGCAGCTGCCCTGCATTTACTAGTATGCCCGGGGGGGCGCGGATAGAGCTGGGCTCCCTGCCCATGGACTATAGGGACTTTGCAGACGTGTTTTGTCCAGTGGAGGCGGAAGTTCTACCGCCTCATCGGTCGTTCGACTGTGCCATTAACTTGATGGCAGATGCCATGCCACCGCGGGGCCGACTGTATACCCTGTCCCGAGGGGAGTCCAAGGCCATGCAGGAGTACATCCGGGAGAATCTGCGAAGAGGCTTCATCCGGCCCTCTACGTCCCCGGCCGGGGCCGGATTCTTTTTTGTTACTAAGAAGGATGGCTCCTTGAGGCCCTGTATTGATTATCGGGGGTTAAATGCCATCACGGTAAAGGATCGCTTTCCTCTACCGCTCATTCCCGAACTCTTTGACAGGCTGCAAGGAGCCCAGATGTTTACCAAGTTGGACTTACGGGGGGCCTACAACTTAGTGCGAATCCGGCGAGGGGACGAATGGAAGATGGCTTTTAACACCCACGAGGGACATTTCGAGTATCGGGTGATGCCATTTGGCCTATGTAATGCCCCTGCGGTGTTTCAGCGACTTATTAATTTTGTGCTCGAGGATTTGCTGAACTCCACGGTAATTGTTTATCTGGACGATATCTTGGTGTTTTCTCAAAACCCCACGGAACATGTGGGTCATGTTCGCGCAGTGCTGCAGCGGTTACGACAATACCGCCTGTTTGCTAAGCTCAGCAAGTGCGCTTTTCATCAGAGGTCGTTACCATTTTTGGGACACATTCTGTTACCCAGAGGGCTACAGATGGAGCCGGACAAACTCCGGGCGATTCGAGAATGGCCACAACCGCTGGGATTGAAAGCACTGCAACGTTTTTTGGGATTCGCGAACTACTATCGCCAGTTCATTCCCCAGTATTCACAACTGACGGCGCCCTTGACAGCGCTCACTAGAAAAAACGCGAAGGTCCGGGACTGGCCGCCCGAGGCGCAGGTGGCTTTTTGCCAGGTAAAGGAGGCATTCAACTCAGCGTCCATTTTGTTAGCCCCGGATCCAGAAAAACCCTTTATTGTGGAAGTGGACGCGTCCGCGTTGGGAGCCGGGGCGGTCCTCTCGCAAGTGAATTCCAAGGGCCGGCGCCAGCCTTGCTCTTTCTTCTCTCGTAGATTCTCCCCGGCGGAATGTAATTATACAGTCGGGGACAGGGAGCTCTTAGCATTGAAATTAGCCCTGCAGGAATGGAGACATCTGCTGGAGGGAGCGGAATATCGATTCACAGTGATCACTGACCACAAGAATCTACTGTATCTACAAGAGGCTCAACGGCTCAATCCCCGACAAGCCTGGTGGTCATTGTTTTTCGCCAGATTTCATTTTCAATTAGTTTTTCGGGCGGCTGCTCAAAATACCCCTGCGGACTCCCTCTCCAGAGCATTTGAGGTCCCAGAGGAGACCATTCCATTTGAGGTCCCATTCCATGTTGGATCCGGCATGCCTCAGCGCGGCCGTGGGGGAGGTGGCTCCTACGAAAGAACTAGTGCCGGCCGCTGAACGAGCGAAGGTAATGCAATGGGGGCATTCGTCCAGATGGGCGGGACATTTTGGGTATCAAAAGACTCTGCGTCTCATTACCAGACAGTATCAATGGCCTCAGATGAGGCGGGACATTCTTCAATTTGTCACCACCTGTCCTGTGTGCACCCGGACCAAACCGGTGATCGGGACCCCCATGGGGAAGCTACAACCACTGTCCGTACTGACAGGTCCCTGGACGGAGCTTTCCATGGATTTTATCACCGACCTCCCCAGTTCCCGGGGACATACGGTGATTTGGGTGGTAATTGACCGTTTTTTCCCGAATGGCCCATTTCGTTCCCTTGCCGGGACTTCCTTCGGCGGTCGCATTAGCCCAACTCTTCATTCAACACATTTTTCGGCTTCATGGGCTGCCTCTTCGGATTATTAGTGACCGAGGCCCCCAATTCACCTCGCGTTTCTGGAGGGCCTTGTGTACTGCATTGGGGGGTGAAGACCCATTTCTCATCAGCATACCATCCCCAAACCAATGGCATGGTCGAGAGGACGAACCAAACGTTAAAAGGGTTCCTTCGAGCATTTGTCAACAAACGCCAAGATAACTGGGTCTCCCTACTCCCGTGGGCCGAGTTTGCATATAATCACAGTGTCCACTCGGCCTCGGGAGACTCTCCATTCTTCTTGGTGTATGGACGACATTCTCGACTTCCAGCACCTTTCCCGTCTGGATCTCCGACCCCCATGGTTAATGAAACTCTGGCAGATCTGCAAAGAGTCTGGGAAACGGCCCGAGAACAACTGCAGAAGGCAGCCACCAAATACAAGGTCTTCGCAGATCGGCATCGGAAAACCGCTCCCGTCTTGCAACCAGGGCAGAAGGTATGGTTAAGCACGAAATACCTCCGGCTTCGGGTGCCCTCCCGTAGATTGGGACCTCGGTACATTGGACCCTTTGCAATCCAATCCCGACTTGGAGCGGTGACATATCGGTTGCGGCTACCTAGTACCCTGCGGGTGCATAACGCGTTCCATATTTCCTTATTGAAGAGTTTTCGAGGGTCTCGATGGCATCCTCAACGGCAGGAAACCGAAGATCTAGAAGCAGATCCCGATCCAGAGTTTGAAGTGGACGAGGTCCTGGATGCAAAAAGACAGCGAGGAAAGCTATATTACTTATTGTCCTGGAAAAATTTTGGTCCCGAAGACAACTCCTGGGAGCCCGCTGCGAATGTACATGCTCCAGAGTTGGTCAAAGCCTTCCACGCCCGTTATCCTTCCAAACCCGGGCCCAGGGAAAAGGGGGCATCCGGGGAGGATACTGTCCCGTCCCGGGCCCTTACCTGGGCTCCCGCAGCGGGGGGCGAAGACCGACGGAGGCCGCGGGATCAAGGGCGGCGAAGACGAGCCGCCGACGGGGCCGGCGCTGCCGCGGGCCGCTCCGAGGCCGGCGATCAGCTGGAGCGAGCGCCGGCCTCGGAGAAGAGGATACGCCGGCCAAGATGGCGGCGCCGGCGTCGTCGTCTCCCTGCGCTGGAGCGGACCAGCGAGCCAGCCCCGCCTACTCGCGCCGGATTGGCGCATTGACGAGGAGACCCCACCTGCCTGGCAGGCTGGCCAATCCAAGCCTCCCTTGCCTGCCTAGGCCGGGGGGATTGGCTCCAGCTGATTGAAGGGGATGGACGGGCGGGGAATTTAAACAACGAAACGGGAAGAGTCCAGTGCTTCCGTTTCGTTCGTCAGAAGCCCACACAGTGGATCGGAAGTGTAGCCACCTTCAGAGACTGTGTCCTCTTCAGCTAGCCATCCTTGCTAGCCACCTTCAGAGACTGTGTCCTCTTCAGCTAGCCATCCTTGCTAGCCACCTTCAGAGACTGTGTCCTCTTCAGCTAGCCGTCCTTGCTAGCCACCTTCAGAGACTGTGTCCTCTTCAGCTAGCCGTCCCTGCTAGCCACCTTCAGAGACTGTGTCCTCTTCAGCTAGCCGTCCTTGCTAGCCACCTTCAGAGACTGTGTCCTCTTCAGCTAGCCGTCCTTGCTAGCCACCTTCAGAGACTGTGTCCTCTTCAGCTAGCCGTCCTTGCTAGCCACCTTCAGAGACTGTGTCCTCTTCAGCTAGCCGTCCTTGCTAGCCACCTTCAGAGACTGTGTCCTCTTCAGCTAGCCGTCCTTGCTAGCCACCTTCAGAGATTGTGTTCCTCTTCCAGCTAGCCGTCCTTGCTAGCCACCTTCGGAGTCTGTGTCCTCTTCAAGCTAGCCGTCCTTGCTAGCCACCTCCAGAGACTGTGTTCCTCTTCCAGCTAGCCGTCCTTGCTAGCCCCCTTCAGAGACTGTGTTCCTTTTCTGCGCTAGCCGTCCTTGCTAGCTGCCCTTTAGAGACTGAGTTGCTGACTACCAGCCAGGCTGACCGTCACCCCGCGGTTCCAGCAGTCCTGCTGGCCGCCTGCAGCTGGGGGCTCAACCCTCGGTGAACGGCGGTCGCCGCGGGTGAAGATTCGGGGTGCGCGGCGGTCCTCGGAGGTCTTACCAGGCCTCAGGGAACCTAAGGGCTCACCAACAACCGCAACAGGACAAATAAGGCAAAAAATGGAAAATAAGGTGATACTTTTTTATTAGTCTCCAGATAGCTAAGAAGTTTTCAGTACATACTCTTTCAAAACATTTTGTATGTATTTTTGAATATCGGAAAATATTTATTCCCCCCACTAGTTTACTAAGCCATGCGGCAATGCTGACACACCCCATTCAAAGTGAATGGGCTGTGTCAGCATTAGCACAAGGCAGCCACTAATGTGACTTAGAGGGGCATAATCGAACGTCGCCGGTGAAACAGATCGCCGGCGATGTATTTTGGCGGCGGCGCAACAGCTGGCCGGAACTGTATTATCAAAAAAGATGGCCGGCCATCTTTTTTTTCGATAATACGGTTTAGCCCGGCCAAATGCCAGGGTTCACCGGGTTTGAGATCGCCAGTTTTGCTTTTCAGCGATAATGGAAAAAAAATGCCGGCCATCTCAAACCCGGCGAAATCCAAGGCATTTGGTCATGGGAGGAGCCAGCATTTGTAGTGCACTGGTCCCCCTTACATGCCAGGACACCAACCGGGCACCCTAGGGGGCATTTCTAAAAATATTTAAAAGATACCAAAAAAGCTCCCAGGTGCATAGCTCCCTTACCTTGGGGCTAGCAGGTGTGGGCAAGGACTTGAGGAGGTAAGACACAGAGGAGGGAAGTCAGGAAATGTAAAGGTCAAAAGGTTCAGACTGAGTCAAACAGATAAAGGTAACAAAGCTTACAAATGACCACTTCCACCTCTCCACTTTCCAACTCAGCAAAAATCACAAATGGGTCTAAAGACAGGTTTAGGCTTACCCTTGGCCTAGATACTTTTAAAGCAGGTCTAATTTCGGACGTTTTTCTTCCCATCCCTAGGAAGTCATTTTGCTATCCATTATGGGCAATGAACGTTCCTCATGTAGCACCTCTCATGTCACATCCACAAAATACCCCGTCTGGGAATGTCTTCTTTTTGGCTGCTAGCAGAATGGAGCTTTTTTTTTGTTAGTTTGATTATTCATTTTTATATAAGAAAAACGTCTGCCTATTATGCCAGTTTTAGGATGTTTTTCTGTTTGAAGCCCTTCAGTGTCCCAAAAGAATTTCTAGAACCATCTATTTCTCCTCTATGCTCCAGAGTAATGTCCCAAGCAAATAATACACAATAAGAATTGGTGGTATTACTTCCAGTGCTAAATATCGAATTCTACACAGTATTCATTCAGCATTTCTTTAGGAGAGCTCTTTAAACAAAGGAAGTTTAAGAATCTTCTACCAGAGTTTGCAATTGCTTCCATTTAACTTAACAGCTGAAATATCTTTAATACAAGTCAGTTGAACTGTTTGTATGTGCGATACTGCCTGTTGCAAAGATGGATCTATACCAGTTACATTGGGTAATTCAGATAGTTGAGATTTGTATTTATTAATCTTATTCAAATTAGGCATACCTAATTTGAAGAGCCATAGAATGCATAACTGATAGAATTGTTTTGGCTGGATCAGAAATGGCAACCAAATCGAGTTAAAGTCATTTCAGTAGGTTTAGTTAACAAAGTTTTTGGTAAAGCTTGAGGAACACCTCCCAAAGTAGTATAGCAGACCTCAGTTCCATTCTCAGAAACAACACAGAATTGTGTCAGAGCTTTCCCATTCTGGTACTGCTTCCTTCCAATAACACCTGAAAGATGACCTATGACGCTTCTTCCTGGTGCTTGCTGTCACACCAGAAGTGTACCCTGCATATCATCCTCTTGAAGTCCCTCCTCTTGCGAGAGGTGTTCCATACAGGCCAGGGAGCTTGTCATGACAGGTTGGAAAGGTGGGCTTCTTTCATCTGGGCTGACACTGACCTCTGGACCAAGGGATTGCTCTAATCCACCTCCAATGTTGGACAAGTCAAGCAGGTACTGCTCCAGGTGATTTTCTTGCTCCCCTTGCCATCTCACATAGAACACAATTGGGCCCTGAACTGGTAGCTGGGCAGATTTATAGGGCTTCTGCCTCTTGCCACCTTTCTGTTTGCCCATCTTAAAGGAAAATTAAGAGGTAAGTAAGAGGTGAGCTGTAGCTTCTCACCACATGACTGCCATCTTTGAGCTCCAGAGTTTTTTGGTGTTTTTTTTTCAGGATGACTTAATAAGAGACATGATAGAAGTTTATAAAAATATAAGAGGGGTAGAATAGTTAAATAGGGGACAGCTGTTTAACCTTTCAAACAACTTTCAAGCAAGAGAACAGTTCATGAAACAATGAAACAACAACCATCAGACTGAAAACAAATTGTTGAACATATTTTTAGTGTAGTATTCAATCAAGCTGTGGAGACTATTGCTGGAGGACATGGTCATTAGGGATGTGTAGCCCCAAAATATTCATTTTGTTTGGTTTCCTGGTTGTTTATGGGAATTTTTATTTTGGTTTAAAAATTGTTTTAATGACAGGCAATATCTATATATATAAAACTCACCCTCAACGTTCTATTGGCTTCTGACGTCACTGAAGCCAAGGTTCGTATGTTCGAAGCTCTGAAGCCTCGAAAATCACAGTCTCTGGGCCCCGCCCTCGCGTCAAGCGTTATGACGTTGAGGGCGGAGGCGGAGCAATTCACCAACATCGACGATGGGTGGGGGTGGGGGGGGCACAGGAAAGCCTTGCTAGCGCCCGTTTCATTGACTCCAGAAACGGGCCTTTTTTTACTAGTCATAATTGGAAAGCATGCACACTATGCAAAGTGTATGTACTATTTTACAGTTATGCACACTCTACGAAGAGTGTGCATTATTTGTGAAGCATGTACACTCTGCAAAAGAGTACACATTCTTCACAATGAATGCACACTATTTATGACACAGGAAATTTTGTGTTTTTCCCTCTTGGTTCAGGGTAAAATGACATAAAACAAATGCAGATCCCTAGTTACTTTAAAGCAACTTACATAGTGAGGTTCAAAAAAAGGTTGAACAAGTTTCTGGAGGAAATGTCCATAAATTATTAATTAGGTAGAACTAGAAAAGCCATTGCTCACCCCTGGAAAATAGTAACATGGAGGGGCATAATCAAAAGGGATGCCCAAGTTTTGCTGAGGACGTCCTCGCAAAACGTCCCAATGAAGGGGCGGGGAAACCCGTATTATTGAAACAAGATGGACGTCCATCTTTCTTTTTGATAATACGGTCAGGGACGCCCAAATCTTGAAATTTAGGTCATCCTTAGAGATGGTTGTCCCTAGACTTGGTTGTTTCTGATTTTCGGCGATAATGGAAACCAAGGATGCCCATCTCAGAAACAACCAAATGTAAGCCCTTTGGGAGGAGCCAGCATTTGTAGTGCACTGGTCCCCCTGACATGCCAGAACACCAACCGGGCACCCTAGGGGGCACTGCAGTGGACCATAAATTACTTCCAGATACATAGCTCCATTACCTTGTGTGCTGAGCCCCCCCCCCCCCAAACCCACTACACCACTACCATAGCCCTTACGGGTGAAAGGGGGCACCTAGATGTGGGTACAGTGGGTTTGTGCTGGGTTTTGGAGGGCTCACATTTACCACCACAAGTGTAACAGGTGGGGGGGGATTGGCCTGGGTCTGCCTGCCTGAAGTGCACTGCACCCATTATAACTGCTCCAGGGACCTGCATACTGCTGTGATGGACCTGAGTATGAAATTTGAGGCTGGCATAGAGGCTGGCACAAAATACTTTTAAAGATGTTCTTTGAGGGTAGGAGGGGGTTAGTGACCACTGAGGGAGTAAGGGGAGGTGATCCCCAATTCTCTCCAGTGGTCATCTGGTCAGTTCGGGGCACCCTTTTGTGGCTTGGTCGTAAGCTAATGGAAACGCATCTAAAGAAGAGGATTGTGACATTTCTTGAACTACACGGAATGCGGGACCTGAGGCAGCATGGCTTCAATAGTGGCAGGTCATGTCAGACGAATCTGACTGTCTTATTCGACTGGGTGACCAAACAGTTGGATGTAGGAGGGGCGCTTGATGTGGTATACTTGGATTTCAGCAAAGCCTTTGACACGGTTCTGCACAGGCGATTGATAAATAAATTGAGTGCCCTTGGTGTGGGACCTAGAGTAACTGATTGGGTAAAAAATTGGTTGAATGGTAAGAGACGCTGGTGGTAAATGGAGCTTGCTCTGAAGAAAAGGATGTCGTCAGTGGAGTACCACAGGGATCGGTCCTGGGGCCAGCTCTTTTTAACATCTTTGTGAGCGATATTGCGGAAGGGCTGTCTGGTAAGGTTTGTCTCTTTGCGGATGATACTAAACTCTGCAACAGGGTGGACACCCTGGAGGGTGTGAATGACATGAGGAAGGACCTAGCGAAGCTAGAGGAATGGACCGATATTTAGCAACTAAGGTTTAATCCCAAAAAATGCAGGGTCATGCACTTGGGTCGCAAAAATCTGAGGGAATGGTATAGTATAGGGGGTGTAGTGCTTCAGTGTGCGAAGGAAGAGTGGGAGTTAGGGGTGATTGTGTCTGACGACCTTAAAGCTTTCAAACAGGTAGAAAAAGCAATGGCCAAAGCCAGAAGGATGCTTGGGTGCATAAAGAGAGGCATGACCAGCAGGACAAAGGAGGTGATAGTGCCGTTGTATAAGACTCTGGTGAGGCCTCATTTGGAGTACTGCATGCAGTTCTGGAGACCGCACCTACGGAAAGATATAAACAGGATGGAGTTGGTCCAGAGGGCAGCTACGAAATTAGTAAGCGGTCTTGAATGCAAAAATTATAGGGACAGGCTTATGAACCTCAACATGTATACGCTGGAAGAGAGAAGGGAGAGAGGAGACATGATAGAAATGTTTAAATATCTCAAGGGCATTTATGTACAGGACGAGAGCCTTTTTCAAATGAAGGAGAGCTCTGGAATGAGGGAGCATATGACACAGATAAGAGGGAATAGGCTTAGGAGTAACCTAAGGAAGTATTATTTCACAGAAAGGGTGGTGGAGGCGTGGAATGGCCTCCCGGTGGAGGTGGTGGAGTTGAGGACTGTTCCAGAATTTAAAAAGGCATGGGATAAGCATGTGGGATCACTTAGGAACAGGGAGAATTAGGGGTTACAGAGGATGGGCAGACTGGATGGGTCATATGGCCTTTATCTGCTGTCATATTTCTATGTTTCTAAGAAAAACAGGACCAGGTAAAGCCGTCCAAGTGCTCGTCAGGGACGCCCTTTTTTCCATTATGGGTCGAGGACGTCCGTGTGTTAGGCACGCCCAAGTCCCGCCTTTGCTATGCCTCCAACACACCCCCTGGAACTTTGGCTGTCCCTGCGATGGAAAGCGGTTGGGGACGTCCAAAATTGGCTTTCGATTATACCGATTTGGATGACCCTGTGAGAAGAACGCCCATCTTCCAATTTGTGTCGAAAGATGGGCGTCCTCTTTCAAAAATAAGCCTGATAGTAACATATTAAATGACGACAGATTAAGACCTGAACAGTCCATCCGGTGTGCCCAACAGTCACATTTATTATCAATTTATGATTAAACCAGCAATGAGTGTGATATCAAATACTTGAATATAGTCTCTCTTTGGCATTTCTGGAACACAGATTGTAGAAGTTGCCATTGAAGCCCACTCCAGCCTATCTGAAATCTGTCTTGTCATTTATGGGACACAGACCGTATGTCTGCTTGGCACTGGCCTTAGTTCTTCACAGCCGGAGTCGGCATATAAGTGCCACTCGACACATCAACATACACGAGGTCATCCATTTTCTAATTTCTCTGTTTTGGTAAACAAGCCATACAAAATATACTTGAATGTGGGAATTTGGTCACATATTTCTCAGTCAAGGTGGCCAGTCTGAACTCGAAACAGGCTCCACCTCTCCCTTCATATTCCAAATTAATTAGAGCTGTGTCTTATTTTCTTCCACATTCCAAATCATTTTCACACAAACAGAATTATCTCTAATCAAAAATACAGACCTCGAGTGCACTGTCGGTCAAGGCAGAGTTGAAAAACAATTTTCCATTACAATTAGCAATGAAACTTACAAACCCAACTATTTTTTTCACCTCAGATTTTCATTGGACCCCAATATCTTGGTCAGATCACAGTAGCCTCTTTTTTAAATTGCACTGGAAGGAAATTAACTGTCATTCCAAATATCAAAATTTGTTACATTCCTTTAAAACTAGAGGTAAAATTGACCTTTTAAAATTCAGGTCCAATGCATTGCTTACCTCAAACCCTTCCCTGAATTTTATTCAGCAATGGAATGATACTTGTAAAGCAGTCCTTGATGTTATTGCACATGCGACTTTCAAATCTCATCTAAAAAGATTATCTCCTTGGTTCAATGATGATCTTTTACAAATGAAACATAAATACAGGAAACAGGAGAGAACTTGGGCTAAGGCCAAATCCACTGAACAAAGGATCGCTTGGAAAAAACGTTTGAACATCTACAAGGGTATGATCTCCTAAGCAAAAACCTCCTACTATTCCAAATTCATTGATGATACAGTATTCAACCTGAGGAAACTTTATTCATTAGTTAATAATAGTTTATTGGACACTCAACTAATAACCAGTTCAACCAATCGCACACCTACTGCCTGCCACTTGGCTACTTATTTTAAACAGAAAATAGCTAAAATCAGACTAGAACTTAACAATATCCCTTCATCTATAGACTATTTCCTCTATTTACATGATCCTTTACTGCCTCATTCTCAAGCAGATAGAATCTGGTCCATTTTTCATTCAATCACTACTGATTAGGTCAATCATGCGTAACGCAAATGTGCAAATTCACATTGTCTGCTTGATACGTGCCCTACTTATCTCCTCGTCAGCTCCTGATTTATTCTTACATCATTTACACTTGAATCTTACTTTGATGTTTCTCAAGGTTTCTTTCCCTCTGATAATGGCAATATTATTTGATTCCTATACTTAAAAATACCCAAACTCGTCTTAAGTTTAGTTTCCAACTATAGACCAGTAGCCTCAATTCCTTTTCTTGTTAAAATAATGGAAGGACTTGTCATGCGCCAACTTATGGATTATCTCCAGCTTCATACCATTTTGCATAGTTCACAATCTGGTTTTAGGCCCTCTTATAGTACAGAAACTGTGCTTACCACTCTCTTAGCTAACTTTAGGAGAGAATTACGTTTTGGCAACAAAATATTGATACTTCAATTTGATCTGTCCACAGTGCCTTTGATACTGTTGATCATAATATTCTTTTAAATATTCTTGACTATTACAGAATCTATGGAGTTGTCCTGAAACGGTTTTATGGCTTCTTAAGATCTAGTTGTATCAAGTCAATCGGGTGTAATTTCTTTCACTTGGTCTCCTGGCTATGGGGTCCCTCAGGGTTCCCCTCTTTCCCCCCATCTTGTTTAACATTATGATGATTCTTCTTGGTCATCTTTTAGAAAAACATTGTCTTTCGACATACATATATGATGATGGTGTCACTATTTATATCCCATTCTCTAAGGAATTACTTGACATAACTCACATGATTAGTCTAGAGATAAAACTTATGGAATCATGGGCTTCTAATTTCAAACTAAAACTTAACACGGATAAAACTAAGTTCCCAATAATAACCAACCCTCACCATCCTATGAATCTTAGTAACTTTACTATTAACAACAAAACTTATTCCCTTGAGTCATCAATGAAAATCTTGGGAGTCACAATAGATCGTTTCCTCACCCTTGAAAACCAAGTCTCTAAGTTGACCTCGAGTGTCTTTCACACACTTTGGAAGCTAAAGAGATTGAGGCCATTTTTCTCTAAATCTGTCTTTCGTACTTTGGTTCAATCCTTTGTCCTCACCAAATTCGACTATTGCAATTCCATCTATGCTGGACTTAAAGGTGTTCTTCTCAAAAAATTACAAACAGCTCAAAATACAGCTGCTTGTTTTATATGTAGATCTCCTTGCTTCTCAAAAGCCACTCCTTTTTTTTTATATGAGCTACACTGTTTACCAATAAGAGAGAGAATATCTTTCAAATTATGCGTTTTCATTCACCAAATCCTATTTGGTCAAGCCGCATCATACATGAATAATCTTATTGACTTACCCCCTCGTAATACTGTTTCATCATCTAGAGAATATCTTGGCTTACATTTCCCTATCTGTAAGAATGTGATATATAAAACAATTCACTCTGCTATTTCTCCTATCAAGGCACTAAAATTTGGAATTTTCTTCCTAAATCAATCAAGTTTACAGATGATTACCTAACTTTCAGAAGTCTTCTAAAACACATTTCTTCAGTCTTGCCTTTCTGAATACAAAAAACTCTATTTGAACTTTACCCACATTCTTTTCTTAACCTTGTTTTGTCCTTTTTCCCCCATCTAGTTCTGCCTAATTATGCTCACCTATCCACCCTTATGTATTTGTTTGTCCTTAAGATAGTCTAACTCCCTGGTTACTGACTGTAGATATATTAATTTGCTTCTTGAAGATTTTGTAATTTGTGTTATATTCTGTACATTATTATGTTTTATTCACTTAATGTTTGTTTGTAAGCCACATTGAACTTGAGTCTATTTCGGGCTAATGTGGGGTATAAATGTCATGAATAAATACATAAATAAATATGTTGGCAGATAACTGGTTATGCTGTATAATGGCAACATAACTGGATATATACTGACACATAACCGTTATTTTTGTGACCTTAGAAACCTGGGTATTATTCTGATGCTATAACATAGACTGGTTTTCTTTGCCAGTCTGGAATTTTGAGGTAACAAAAACCACTGGGGGATTAAAGGGGAAATCCCTGCAATGCTGTTCAATAGCAGCTGTTTACCAACTCCTAAAAATGCGTGGTAGCAGTTTAACTCCCAACATTGATCTTTTACGGCACAGATGTTTAGTCCTCTTCTGAAATGCGGAATAAACATCTATGAACTTGCCAAGCACTTGTCCCACCCATATGCCCAGACCATGCTTCCTTGCTGTTTGTACACACTTGGTTTGAGATGTGCATATCCTGACTTTGTAAAATAGGGACTTATACATTTATGCAAGATAAAAGCTGGTTTATGCACGTATCAGATGTGAATAGGGCTTGTAAAATTACATTTATGCAAGATAAAAGCTGGTTTATGCACGTATCAGATGTGAATAGGGCTTGTAAAATGAAGCCCTACATGCTATAAATTTGTAGTTGGATTTGATTCAAATTGTCAATAGACTGTTTTATCACCTAGTTCTCTAGGGGGGTCTTTTACTAAAGATTTGCTTGAATTATCTTTAGCAGGGCCCATAGGAATAAAATGGGCCCTGATACAGATAACTTGGTCTAATCTTTAGTGAAAGACCCCATTTATGCTTCAACAATATAATCAACATGGTTCATTTCCACCACGGCGCCACCTGTGTCAGCTTTCCTGATTTATTTATTTATTTTCAGCACTTGATATACCGCAAGTGATCCCTGAGGCGACTATGTGGTTTACAATTTCAATTACAGGTACTAATGATAATAGAAGTATCAGTTTTCAATGAATATAATGATGTACTTAGATTGAAGAGATATGATGCTTCTGTCTCTTCTTGACCTCAAAATTCCATGTGACAAGTTCTTAAAAGTTGAAAGAACCAGATCCAATGATCCAGGGGAACAGCACTTATATTTCAGTTTAACAACAAAGAAGAGGCTTTTGAATCTGTGCACATTTAGCTGAACGTAATTTTCTCATAAAATGTTCAAATCAACCCTTGTCTGAAAAGAATCATAAGAGCAGATTGGTACAAAAGACATTCCTTTAGGTTAGGAGTATCTCAAGCTAGAACTGGGTTTGTGTGAGATACCCTCTACCACTCCCACCTCGCCCAATGCACCGTAGCCCCACAGGAGAAACAATGGTCGGACGTTCATTGAAGATGATTCAAAGGAAACATGTATCTCTGTTACTTCATTGTCTATATTTCTTATCCATGGATAAACCTCCCCGTTTGAGTAGTCTGTTTTATCTCAATTAAATTTAAAACATTTTTCTTGTCATAAATCTAATTTAAATTTATTTTTTTTTCCAACTCAGATTATTGACAAAAGATGCATTGAGTCTGATTTGAATGTTTGTAAATTCTGATACACTTATTTTGATAGAGTTGTTATGTTGTGCTGTTTCATTAATAAGCACCATTAAATCCATAAAGCGCTTATTTAATATTGAATTCCATTTTTGTAAAAAAAAAATAGCAACATCAGAGAATAAGCACAGTCCTTTTAATAATATTCTTAACACCCTACGGATGTATTCCTGTTTACAATATTCAAATAGAGTTCAAATAGAGTGGCACTGTACAATTCCAATCTTATGGATTTCTTATACAAATTAAACACTTCTATCCAAGATAGAAAGTTGATATGTGCTTCATCATTATACAACAAATATGATCCTTTAAGAAAAAGATCCCACACCCAAATTTACATGCGTATATTTCACTTGAATCTAATTAGTGCCAATATTTGGTTGTTAAGCCAATTATTGGTGCTAATTAGCTTATTATTCAATTAAATTGCGTGCATAGATTGGGCACATACCCAAATTTGCATGCACAATTTTAGTGACTTTTGTAGAATTTGGGGGAATAACGTGTGAGTGCAAGGGGACTACACATAGGCAGAGCATGGATTGGATATGGGCGTGTCTTCCACATTTGTGCTCAACTTATTGAATACTGTCAGTTGTGCACATTTTTTGGTGCACTTAGGGGTACCCATCTATGCCTGCCATCAACCTGGCATACATGGGCGTGCCTACATTTATGTATGCTAATATGGGTTAATACTAGTATTTTATAAGAGAATCTGGCAGGGGCGGACTGACCATTCAGACAACCGGGCGATGCCCGAGGGCCCAGAGGCTCTAGGGGGCCCAGAGGCTCTGCCTGGTTGCCCGCTGCTGCCACAGCCCATTGCAGCCCTCCCTGGTCTTACCTTGAAGAGTCTGGTGGTGTAGTGGCCTCTGCGGTGCCAGGAAAGAATCCCATTCTTTCTTGCCTGCTGCCGCTACTGTGCATGATGGCGCTGGTGTGTTTTAAAAATGGCTGCCAAGACTTCCTGTGGAAGTCTCTTGAGGCTGCTGAGACCCACGAGACTACTGCGGTAAGTCTCAGCATCCATTTTGAAAAACACGGTGGTGCTGCCACCGGCTAGGCACAGTAGCGATTGGGGTTCTTTCTTGCCCCCAAAGAAGCCACTAGACCCCCAGGCCCTTCATGCTAGGACCGGGGAAGGCAGCAGTGTTTTTTTATCTATTATTGGTGAATGGTGTTGATTAGATATGCAATCACAGCGTTACAGGGAATGGCGTACGTCTCACTCAAGTAATACACTCAAAGTATTATTGTATATGCTGTTGACTATAATATGCTATTAAAACATAATATGTAATGGTGTACGTCCTCCTTTAGATTGACTCAAGTAGGGTGCTCATCTGGTGATGTCACTATACTTGCATTTATTTTTTGTTAATGTATCCACTTTCTTTTATATTTTTTAATATTTTTTATTTTGGATTCATCATTTTTAAAGTGCTGTTTACTACGAGAGGTCACTCCTATTCTGTTTAGACCATTTGTAATTTTGGCACGCTTTTCAGGTTCACACTATGACCTTTGACATACGTATAAATTACGTCAGAATTGGGTACTGTGCTTTTTCCTGCCACTATTACAAGGCGAGGATGCATGGCAGTTTCTATATGTAAGTTCACTTTTCTTCTTCTTATATTTAGTGTATTGGCGCTTTAGTATATGTAGTGTCCCTGGACGGATTTGCTATCCATTCACGGTATACGGGAAACTTGGATGAATGTCACAGATTGATTTATTGTCTAGTTCGCGTTTTGCCGTTTAGCTTTTAAGTCGCCATTTTCCACCCATTCCTTCTTGATAAGCTTAGATCACATCATAATAGTTTCCACATGGTGTACTTTTTTTAATTGAATAAACCGTTACTGTAGTAGATGTGGAGGGGCATAATTGAACGGAAACGCCTATCTCCATGGGCGTCTATGTCCGAAAACGGGTAGGTGAAGAGGCAGGACAGACCGTATTTTCGAAAAAATGGACATTTTTCAGCTGGGCGTTTGTTTTTTTTAGCGATAATGGAAACTAAAAACATCCTAATCCAAGCCATTTGGTCGTGGGAGGGGCCAGGATTCGTAGTACACTCGCCCCTTTGACATGCCAGGACACCAACTGGACACCCTAGAGGTCAGTGCAGTGAACTTCAGACAACACTCCCACATGCATAGCTCCCTTACCACGGGTGCTGAGCCCCCAACCACCCTCCCCCAAAACCCACTACCCACAAATGTACAACACTACCATAGCTCTTAGGGGTGAAGGGGGCACCTACATGTGGGTACAGTGGGTTGTGGAGGCCTCCCATTTACCAGCACAAGTGTTACAGGTGGGGGTGGGGGGGTGGGCCTGGGGCCACCTGGCTGAAGTGCACTGCGGTACCCACTAAAAATGCTCCAGGGACCTGCACACATGCAGGCCTCTAGGACTGGTTGCTGCTATATAACATTGGCACACCAGTTGACACCTGAAGACTAATCTCTCCGAAAACGTCCTTTATTGGAATAACCGCGTTTACTCACAGTTAGCTGCAGATAAGAGGTTGTGCCCCACTGGCAACGAGTCTCCCTGGTACTGAGATGAGCAGTAGGTCAGAGCTGGCAGAATGCTGTACAATGTCCTCTTTCAGCCACATTCAAGGGAAGAACTAAGTTGTCTAATGTGGCTAACACAGGAAAGGGAACTAAAACTGGCTTACAAAAATGGCTACTACCCCATGGACTACAACAGGAAACACAACAGGGCACACTCTGACCCAGTAGGCAGGGGGGAAAGCACCATGGGAGAAGAGCCTACCAACTACCAACATCGTGAGACTGTAACACAAGCTAATGAAATCACGGAGCCCAATACCCTACACCCACCACAATGCAATGCTGATGTGACCCTGTACTGCAACCGAGAGCCACATCTGACCCAGGGAAAGGCTGTGACAGGATCGAACACATTCTGCTGTCATGGAGGTGGGTATGGCATTTGAGGCTGGCATACAGGGTGGAAAAAAGTTTTTCAAGTGGGGTTTTTTTTGGTGGAAGGGGGTTAGTGACCACTGGGGGAGTCTGGGGAGGTCATCCCCGATTCCCTCCAGTGGTCATCTGGGCAGTTGGAGCACTTTTTTGGGACTTGTTCGTGAAAAAAAAGGGTCCAAAAAAATTGACCCAAAATCACGGTAAAAACGTCTTTTTTTTCGATTATCAGCTAAACACGCCCATCTTTCCTCGGCTGATAACCACGCCCCAGTTCCGCCTCCACCACACCTCCGACACGCCCCCGTCAACTTTATTTGTTTCCGCGACGGAGTGCAGTTGGAAACGCCCAAAATCGGCTTTCGATTATACCGATTTGGGCGCCTTTGTGAGACAAACGTCTATCTCCTGATTTAGGTCGCACTATAGGCGTTTTTCTCTTTCGAAAATAAGCTGGATAGGTACACAGAGGAATTATGTTGTTTCATTTCACTTTTGCGCCTTAGTTTGCTGTATTTTTTTATTTTTGTACCTTGTATCTTTTTATCTTGTTCATTCTAGGCTACTACATGGTTTAGGCTGGTTTTTTGACATCTAACTTGTAAGTTTTATTGTGTTTTTATTCTTATCTTTTTTACTTTTATGTTTCTATTTTTATTTTTTATGATTTATCACTTCTTTTTAAGATTTATTTTTTATTTTTAATTTACTGATTTTTTTTAATTTACTTATTTTTAATTGACATATGTATATATTTCTGCAGAGTTTTTACTTTGATGGATTTTTACTATTATGTCGTTTTATTTTAGTAAATATTACCGGTACACACATTTCTGAGGACTTGTTTATAGTAAGGATCAATAAATAGGTAGGTGTCCTATCTTTTGCTTTTGAGTGTATATAGATGTGGTTTCAATTATTTAATTTGTGAAAGAGACGGCTTGTTAATGACTATCACTCCTTATAGTGTATGTAAATCATATGTACATTTCTTTACAATTCAACATGATGAATTTTGTAAAATTAGTTTTAAAAAATTTTGATTTTATGTTTTTATCTATTTGTTTTGTGAAACTAGTTTTAAAAAAATAGATGTTTTATCTATTTGCTCTTTATGTCTTAATATATATTTGTCTCATATTCTATATGTTTTATCAATGTATATATATATATATATTTATATAAGTATGAGTTATGTTTTATTTATTTAGTGCAATTTGATTGAGATGTCTATATAGTGTTTGATATATTTATATATTAATCATATATGTTTTTGTTTGGTTATGTCATGGTGTATGTATATAATCAGCTGATTTTGGTTTTATCTATTGACGTATTTGTTATTAATTAGTTTTTATATTTTATTTGATTTTTATAGCCCCTGGTGCAGCCCTCCTGGGCGAAACACGGCCTGTGTCGGGCAGTATATTCTAGATGGTATTTTTTTTAATAAACCTTGTTTGATTTTACTACTGATCTGCTTCGTTGGTTTCCATCTTGGAGTTTACGGATCGTTTGCCTTGCTGTTTTCTTTTGTCAGAGGAAAACCTGTGAAGCCGGTACAGGTAGCAGATGTGCATCACCGCTGCCATCTGTAAAGGAACTGAGGTACACTGGGGTGGGGGCAAATGCCAGATCCAGGGACAGAGGAGAGGGAGAGAGATGCAGGACAAAGGTAGGGGATGGAGGAGGTTTTGGGAGGCCCATCCACCTTAACTGTGGGCCCACTCAAAATGACAGGTCTGGCTACACCTCTGGTTCTGGATCGACAACTGTTAGAATTTTAGATTCAACAGTCCTTTGTTCTGAGACAGCATGGAACATCTTGTGTTCTTAAGTTATCATGAGAAACTATGTTATTATTCAGGATTATCGAGGAAAGCGAAAATCTGACACATGGAATCTATAAAAGTTCATTTACATGATTTTTTTCTGTTCACCACGGTTTAAACATTTGTAAGTTAGTGATTATATTTTCATGAGATCATAATCAAAAGTGTGTTCTCCATCACTGCTGGGTTCATCGTATTTTATCCTAAACTTCAAAGCTATGTGCAAAGCCTTAAGAACAAAGGCTTAGAAAGTTGAAACAGAGCCAAAGTAAGCCTGTTTGATTTAATCATGTTTTTTTTTTTTTTTTACAGTTCAAGAGCTGGATTAACCTTTGTACACCTTATGAACTCTCTCTCTTATCATATCAGCTCAACAACTGTCACTGAAATATTTCAGATGAAAAGTTGATTTAATTTCTAATGTTGAAATATAGCAGTTTAGTTAAGCATGGTAATATTAAAGCAATATTTAATAACTGTACAAGGATACTTGTCATTAGGTCATTTTTTTCTACCCTCATACAAATGACTTCAGTCTGATTGGATCATTGGTGTTACTTTTCTTGAAAAAGTAATAATAATTAGATATACACCTTGATCAGAAATATCTGACTAAATTAATTCTCTTTTCATAAAATAACTGCAACAGATAAAAAATGTAGTTATGACTTCTGCATACTGGAAAACTGAACTATGCTTGAAGGCCTTGCTCAATTCAGCTGAATTTATCTCAAACCGAAAATGTGTTCTTAAAGATATTTGTGGTGTACACTAATGAAAAATACTAACATGCTGAGCTCAAATTTCCTGAATGAACATTGTAGTAGACTTATTTACGATTTGCACAAATAAATCTCAGAAGTGTAAAACCAGATTTCAGAAAGCTGATAGTTATATGTGCAAATCTACAGTAAATAGAGCTATCAAGGAGGTGTAGTTTGGGCATGAAGCGGGGAGGGTTCGAGCAGGACTAAGGGACCTGTTTACTAAGCCGCGCTCTAGACGTGCAAACTGTTTAGTGTGCTGTAATGTTAGAGACACCCATAGGAATATAATAGGTGTCTGTATCGTTCGCGCATGCTAAAAAGTTAGTATTCTTACAGCGCAACTTAGTAAATAGGGCCCTAAAACCTACATATGTATTCAGGGCCGCCGAGAGACTGGGTCGGGCCTGGGGCAAGGCCGCCCCCCCCCCCCCCCCCGAGATCGTTGCCGCCGCCCCCAAGGCCGCCGCAGTCCCCACCCACCTCCCGTCCGTCCGCCACTGGGCCGGGCCCCCTGCATTCAAATCATCACAGTGCCTCACCTGTCACCTCCGTGACTGAAAGCGCAGCAGCAGCGGCAGATTGGATTCGCCTCCCTTTGGGACTTCCCTCCCTGTGTTCCGCCCTCGTCTGATGTAACTTCCGCGAGGGCGGGACACAGGGAGGGAAGGCCCGAAGGGAGGCGAATCCGATCTGCCACTGCTGCGCTTTCAGTCACAGAGGTGACAGGTGAGGCGCTGTGATGATTTCAATGCAGGGGGCCCGGCCCGGTGGCGGACGGTTGACGAAGCCGAGGGCGGGTGAGACCAGGGACTGCGGCGCCGGGCCCCCCTTGGAGGCCCGGGCCCGGGGAATTTTGTCCCCCTACCCCCTCCCTCGGTGGCCCTGTATGTATTCCTTATTTCATGAAGGGAATACATGTATATGTGGGAAAATTAATAATAACACTATACTACATATTCCACTCTACAAAATGATATAGAAAATCAGTATACTATTCAAGTATAATATGGAGGAAAAAAGAGCCTCACAGAGCTCCTAGACAATATAACCGTCTATTGGAGCTAAAACAGATCTTAATCTGATCCTCTGTTCATCATTGGCTCTAAAAAAACCTCCAAAAAAGCATATTATTCATTGCTCATTAACAGATATGAATAATTTAGGAAAATAGCTGTAGTAACGAAATTAATAGTTCCATAAAATTGTTGCTTCGCAATATATTAGATGGAACTATTAATTTCGTCACTACAGCTATTTTCCTAAATTATTCATATCTGTTAGTGAGCAATGAATAATATGCTTTTTTGGAGGTTTTTTTAGAGCCAGTGATGAACAGAGGATCAGATTAAGATCCGTTTTAGCTCCAATAGACGGTTATATTGTCTAGGAGCTCTGTGAGGCTCTTTTTTCCTCCATATTATACTTGAATAGTATACTGATTTTCTATATCATTTTGTTGAGCAGAAAATGTAGTATAGTGTTATTATTTATTTTAAGCAAATTTTTCCACACCTTATTGGTTGATTTGTATGTGGGAAAATTCTCATGTCAGGATTTACACCTATTCAAAAGCACATATAGGTTTTTAAAAGGGGCTTATTTCATCCAGCCCTTTATAGGAGGGATTTGGTAAATTACCCTCCTTAATTCCTTGTTGGTTTTGTCCCTTCCAAATAAAAGGACTCCATAGTTAATTAGTAGCAGTCACACATTTAGGTTTGCAAAATAGCTAACATACACATGTAAATGCTGACATGTATATGTGTAACTTGGCATTTCTCACTGTACATGCATATGTGTTGCCAGGGCCAGCTCTAGGGAAAGTGATGCCCTGAACCAACTTGCTTTAGTGGCACCCACCCCCATCGCATCACTTCCGGTGCCCCCACCTCTGTTTGCCTCCCCTGCAGATTTCAATCTCCTTCCCCTCCCCCCCGGTCTAGTCTCTCTTTCCCCTTCCTCTGTCTTCCTCCCCATGGGTCTGTCACTACTCCTTCACCTCTCTCACTCCCCCATGGTCTGTAAAGTTTACATTGGTCACTGGCAGCAGCATGACAGGCTGCCTTCGACCAGCCCCTTGGTCTTGCCTCTGCCGCGTCTTACCCACAGAAAATTGCATTGGAGGAGGCAGGATGCAGCAGAGGGAAGATCCACGGCTGGCCAAAGGCAGCTTGTCTTGCTGCTGCTGGCATCCGATATAACTTGTGAACAAATTATTAGATACCACACCGGTTACTTCAAACATCACAGACACCCCATCAGCAGACAATCTTGCAAAATACTTTAATGAGACAATTGTAAAGCTACGACTCACGTTACCAATTAATACCACTGACTAGGTAAAATTCCTTGACAGTCTTGATCCAACCCCTGATGAGCACCCAGTAGATCGAATCTGGACAAACTTCGACATACTCTTGGATGATGCCATCTCTCAATCGATCAACAGGTTCGCCAAATCCCACTGCAAACTAGACATATGCCCCAACAACCTCATAAAATTTGCCCCTCAACGATTCATAACAGTCTTCACGATGCATTTGAATTATATGTTTCAACACGGACTCTTCCCTAAGGATAAAGGAAATATTCTACTCACCCCAATACCTAAGGACTCAAAGAAAAAAACAAGTGACTTAACTAACTACTGCCCAGTAGCATCTATCTCTTTGGTAACCAAACTAATGGAAGGTATGGTAACCAAACAACTTACTGACTACTTAAACAAATTCTCCATTCTTCATGATTCTCAATCAGGATTTCGGTCCAACCACAGTACCGAAACAGTATTAACTACTCTTCTAACTACATTTAAACAAGCAATTGCAACTGGCAACAGTATACTTCTCCTACAATTTGATATGTCCAGCACATTTGACATGGTAAGCCACAAAATATTATTAAACATCTTAGAATACTTCGGAATTGGAGGAAACGTTTTTAGCTGGTTTATAGGCTTCCTAACCGCTAGATCATACCAAGTGAAATCTAATTCGAATACATCAGTGTCAGGTTCTCAAGGGTAGTCTGGAATCGTGAGCCCTTGGGCTGCTGACGAGGAGCTGCAGCAGCAGGCAAAACCCTCCAACCAGGACTGGACCAACAGGACTGGAGTAGAAGCTGGAGGCAGGCTAGGCAGGAATAAGCAGAACCGGAATGGACTTGGCTTGGCAGGGACCAGAATCAGGAAACACAAGCAGGATTTAGGAACTAGCGTGACTGGAACAGGACTTCACCTGCGCTTGACCGCCGTTCCCTAGGGGTTGAGCCCCTAGGTGCAGGCAGCCGGCAGGACTTACTGGACCGAGTGAGGAGAAACAAGCTAGACTAGACAGGGTTCAAGATACAGGGTCTCAAACAGACAGAAATACATACACAAGCTTGGCCAGAACAGAATTCAAGATACAGGGTCTCAAACAGACAGGGATACATACACAAGCTTGACTAGAACAGGATTCAAGATACAAGGCCTCAAACCAGCAGGATACGAACACAAGCTTGGCTAGAACATTATAGAATCTCAAGGCAGCTAAGGGTGAGGCTAGCTGCCACACTTCAAACCAAGTCTGCAGCAGGGGCGTAGCTATGGGTGGGAGGGAGATGCTGGATAGAATGGGGAAGGGGATGGATAGAAACAGGATGGGCAGGGGAGAGAGGAGAATTGCTGGACAACAGGGATTGCTAGAGGGGACGGGGAGAGAGGAAATTTGCTGAAGATGGATGGAGGAGAAGGCAGGGGAATGAAGAGTTGCTGGACATGGAGTGGAGGGCAGGGGAAGGAGGAGAATTGCTGGGCATGCATGGATGGAGGGGAAAGGGGAGAGGGAATTTGCTGGAGATGGATGGTGGAGAAGGCAGGGGAATGGAGAGTTGCTGGACATGGCGGAGGGCAGGGGAAGGAGGAGAATTGCTGGGCATGGATGGAGGGGAAAGGGGAGAGAGGAAATTTGCTGGAGTTGGATGGAGGAGAAGGCAGGGGAATGGAGAGTTGCTGGACATAGAGCGGAGGGCAGGGAAAGGAGGAGAATTGCTGGGCATGCATGGATGGAGGGGAAAGGGGAGAGAAGAAATTTGCTGGATATGGGTGGATGGAGGAGAGGGCAGGAGAGAGGAAATTTGCTGGATATGGATGGATGGAGGAGAGGGCAGGAGAGAATGGAGAGTTGCTGGACATGGATGGATGGAGGGGAGGGCAGGGGAAAGGAAAGAGGAGACTTGCTGAACATGGATGGATGAATGGAGGGGGCAGGGGACAGAGGACATTTGCTGGATATGGGTGGATGGAGGAGAGGCCAGGGGAGAATGGAGAGTTGCTGGATGGAGGGAGGGGAAAGAAGTCAGGGAGGAGATGCGCATGGATGGAGGGGAGGGAAGAGAGGAGAAATGCTGGACGTGGATGGAGTGGAGGGCAGGGAAGAGAGGAAAAATGTTGGACAAGGATGGAGGGAATGAAAGACAAAGGAAGGAGATGCTCATGGATGGAGGAGAGGGAAGACAGAGGAAGTAGATGCACATGGATGGAGGGAAGTGAGGAGAAATGCTGGACATGGATGGAGGGGAAACTGCTGAGTTGAGGAAGGATAGGGACAGGGGTACAGATGGTAGACAGGACACATAAGGACACAAGAGGATGGTGGACATGGTGAGAGAAAAAATATCAGATGGAAAGAAGACACTGCATGAAACAGAAGACACTGGGACCAAAGCGAATAGATCAGACAACAAAGGTAGAAAAAAGTATTTTATTCAGAATTTATTAATTGGAATATGTCAGCTTTTGGAAATGTACATCTGTGATATTTTGCATGTAGGTTTCAATTTTTCTGGTATTGCTGCTTGCTGAGTCTGACTTCTTGAGTTAACTTTCCAGTTCAGTATTTTGCCTTCATATTTTTTGATTTCTAGTTCCTTGTGTCATGTCCGTTGTGTCATGTGTTGTTCATGTGTGATCAAGGTGCAGTATTCTGATTGCGTGTAGTATTTGCAGCCCCTTTTGTTTTGCTTTTTTTTTTTTTCACGAGGTAGTGTATTGGTGTTTTAGAGCCTAGTGTAATTACAGTTCTGCCTTTTGAAGCATAAGGTTGTAGCTCGTCCTGTCCTTGGAATTAGTGCTGTTATGGTTTAGTAAGGATATGAGTGTGTTTTTGCACAAGTTTGTGTATAGCATTTTGCAGTGGAGCGATTGTAGGATAATGTAATTATATTTAAAAATATCAATTTTTCCATTAAGTATGTATGTGGTTATACTGATGCAGGGCAGCTTTTGGGCAGACTACTTAGAAATCCATCATCAAGTGAATTCTAAGGCATTATTTTGTAGGATCCCAAGAGACACTGCTCATACTTATATAGACAGTGCGTGCCCACCCATATTAGCTCTGGGCCCACCCAAAATCTCAGGTCTGGCTACGCCACTGGTCTGCAGGGCTAGACTATCTGGACCGGACCGGAAAGAAAGTCTGGAATGTATAGGGAGACAGCAAGACAGTCCACGGCAGCCACCAGCTCCGGCCACCAGAGGGCGAGGCGAACACAGCCAAGGAAAACAATCAGCTCCATGGACACCTGAATGCGGAGTTTCCCAAGGATCACCACTCTCACCAACTCTCTTTAACCTAATGATGACAGCTCTGGCCAAATCACTATCTAACCAAGGCCTTAATCCCTACATATACGCAGATGATGTCATGATCTACATCCCGTTCAAACATGATCCAAACGAAATCACTAATGACATTAACCACAGCTTCCAAATTATGAACTCATGGGCGGATGCATTTCAATTAAAACAATGCAGAAAAAACACAATGTCTCATTCTCACATCACAACACAACACGAGTAAAGCCAATACTATAATCACACCAAACTTTACCCTTCCCGTATCAGACAGCCTGAAAATTCTTGGTGTTACCATTGACCGAAATCTCACACTGGAAAGCCATGTGAAGAATACAACAAAGAAAATGTTCCACTCAATGTGGAAACTCAAAAGAGTGAAACCTTTCTTCCCAAGGGATATATTTCGCAGCCTGGTACAATCAATGGTGCTAAGTCACCTAGACTACTGCAATGCACTCTACGCTGGTTGTAAAGAACAAATCATCAAGAAACTTCAAACAGCCCAAAACACTGCAGCCAGACTCATACTCTGTTTATGATTATACCTTTTGCAACATAATGTAAGCCACATTGAGCCTGCAAATAGGTGGGAAAATGTGGGGTACAAATGCAGCAAATAAATAAATAAATAAATATTTGGTAAAACAAAATACGAAAGTGCCAAACCCCTAAGAGAAAAAATCACTGGCTCCCACTCAAAGAACGTATTACGTTCAAGGTTTGCACCCTGGTTCATAAAATCATTTACAGAGATGCCCCGGTCTACATGTTAGATCTCATAGACCTACCACCTAGGAACACTAAAAGATCAGCACACACATTCCTGAATCTCCACTTCCCCAGCTGCAAAGGACTGATGTTGAGCTGATTTGTGCGGCTTCTCCGGTAGCCTTCTCTTCGCCATGCGCTGCTTTCTCGTAAGCAAGCAGCCATATAATTTGTGACGGGATTCACAAACTTTGATTGCAAATTGTGAATGCAAGCCAAAACTTGACAAAAGCTGATTGATACACTCTGACTAGTGGACATGGGACATTGAAAAAAGTATCGCCGACTGTGGGAGCCAAGAGTACATAAGTACATAAGTACATAAGTAGTGCCATACTGGGAAAGACCAAAGGTCCATCTAGCCCAGCATCCTGTCACCGACAGTGGCCAATCCAGGTCAAGGGCACCTGGCACGCTCCCCAAACGTAAAAACATTCCAGACAAGTTATACCTAAAAATGAGGAATTTTTCCAGTCCATTTAATAGCGGTCTATGGACTTGTCCTTTAGGAATCTATCTAACCCCTTTTTAAACTCCGTCAAGCTAACCGCCCGTACCACGTTCTCCGGCAATGAATTCCAGAGTCTAATTACACGTTGGGTGAAGAAGAATTTTCTCCGATTCGTTTTAAATTTACCACACTGTAGCTTCAACTCATGCCCTCTAGTCCTAGTATTTTTGGATAGCGTGAACAGTCGCTTCACATCCACCCGATCCATTCCACTCATTATTTTATACACTTCTATCATATCTCCCCTCAATGGCATTTTGTGTATAAAGACGATCACGATTCCTGTATGATAATCATTTTGATTTGATCACGTGTGAGTGTGCTATCTGAGTGTATGTGTAGGCTTGGTGGAGAGAAGAGAGTTCTGCAGAAACTGTTATAGGTTTCAAGGAATTTGTGTGCTTATATTTGTAATAATTAAAATAAAGTATATTACTTAAAACTGGGAGTACTATATGTGAATGTACTACAGTTAAAATTTAATGCCAAGAAGTGCAGAGTGATGCACTTGGGGTGCAGTAATACAAAAGAGATGTACTGGATAGGAGAGGAGAGATTGGTAAGCTCAGCTCAGGAAGAGGGTGTCTGAAGATCTCAAGGTGATGAAACAGTGCAACAAACAGAGGCTACAGCCAGAAGGATGCTAGGCTGCACAGAGAGGGGTATAACCAGCAGAAGAAAGGAGGTATTGATGTCCTTGTACAAGTCATTGGTGAAGTCCCACTTGGAGTATTGTGTTCAGTTTTGGAGGCCTTATCTCGCTAAGGATGTAAAAAGACTTGAAGCGGTTCAGAGAAAAGTAGCTAAAATAGTAGGGGGCTTACGCAGCAAGACTTATATGGAGAGACTTACTGACCTAACATGTATACCCTGAAGGAAAGGAGAAACAGGGGTTATATGATACAGATGTAATATTTGAAAGAATTAATCCGCAAACAAATCTTTTCCAGAGAAGGGAGGGTGGTAGAACCAGAGGGCATGAATTGAGGTTGAAAGGGGGCCAACTTAGGAATAATGTCAGGAAGTATGTTTTCACTGAGAGGGTGGTAGATACCTGGAATGCCCTCCAGCAGGAGGTGGTAGAGATGAAAATGGTAATGGAATTAAAAAATGCGTTGGACAAACACAAAGGAATTCTGTTTAGAAGGATTGGATCCAAAGAAGCTTAGCGGAGATTAGGTAGGAAAACCAGTAATGGGCAGACTTCTACAGTCTGTGCCCTGATTGAGGCTGAATAGATTTGGATGGGCTATTTAGGGGACTTGACAACAACTTCAGAAATTTTGGAACGGGGCCAGCCGGGCAGACTTCTACAGTCTGTGCCCTAAAAATGGCAAGGATAAATCAAGATCAGGTATACATATGATGTATTACTTCATACCATATGTAATGAGTATCTTATTGGGCAGACTGGATAGAGCCAACAGGTCTTCATCTGCTGTCATCTACTATGTTACTATCCAGCTCATTTTCGAAAGAGAAGGGCGCCCATCTTCTGACACAAATCGGGAGATGGGCGGCCTTCTCTCAGGGTCGGCCAAATCGTCATAATCAAAAGCCGATTTTGGCCGGCCTCAACTGCTTTCCGTTGCAGGGACGGCCAAAGTTCAAGCGGGCGTGTCGGCAGTGTAACGAAGGCGGGGCGGGGGCATGGTTAAGAGATGGCCATCCTCGGCTGATAATGGAAAAAAAGAAGGGCGGCTCTGACGAGCATTTGATCGACTTTACTTGGTCCCTTTTTGTTCACGGCCAAGCCTTGAAAAGGTGCCCGAACTGACCAGATGACCACCGGAGGGAATCGGGGATCACCTCCCCTTACTCCCCCAGTGGTCACCAACCCCCTCCCACCCAAAAAAAATTAAAAAACATTTTTTTGCCAGCCTCTATGCCAGCCTCAAATGTCATACCCAGCTCCATCACAGCACTATGCAGGTCCCTGGAGCAGTTTTTCGTTTTAGTGCACTTCAGGCAGGTGGACCCAGACCCACCCCCCCCCCTACCTGTTACACTTGTGGTGGTAAATGGGAGCCCTCCAAAACTCACCCGAAACCCACTATACCCACATCTAGGTGCCCCCGGTTACCCTTTAAGGGCTATGGTAGTGTTGCACAGTTGTGGGTAGTGGGTTTTGGGGGGCTCAGCACCCAAGGTAAGGGAGCTATGCACCTGGGAGCAATTTGGGAAGTCCACTGCAGTGCCCCCTAGGGTGCCCGGTTGATGTCCTGGCATGTGAGGGGGACCAGTGCACTACAAATGCTGGCTCCTCCCACGACCAAATGGCTTGGATTTGTCCGGTTTTGAGATGGCTGCCCTTAGTTTCCATTATAGGCGAACACCAATGTTGGCCATCTGTAAGGGTGGCCCAAATGTTGAGATTTGGCTGTCCCCGACCGTATTATCGAAACAAAAGATGGCCCCCCCATCTTGTTTCGATAATACGGTCGTGTACGCTTCTTTACGGGGCCGTTCCTAGAGATGGGTAACCTTATAGATGGGCGCCCCCGTTCGATTATGCCCTTCCATGTAAACACTTAGATCTTCAAACCACAAAACACTGAGTCTCTATACAAAGAAGGATCTTAAAATCCAATCCCGATCCAATTCACGAGACAAAGTAACTATCATAGTAGATGGAACTGCTTGTGCTTTAGTTGAAATTTCTACTAAAGTTGTTAAACCCACATCTTTCACTTCTTGTGTGGGTAGTGGAGGTTCAAATGGATCTTCCAGAACACCATGTTGTGATGATTCTTTAGGTTTTGTAGGCAAATAATAAGCCTTCAAAATTAAAGGAAGAGAAGAATCAGGAATTTTTAATTTTTCCAGAACATACTTTCTGAACATTTCCTTAGCTACATAAGTACATAAGAATTGCCATACTGGGACAGACCAAAGGTGCATCAAGCCCAGCATCCTGTTTCCAACAGTGGCCAATCCAGTTCACAAATAACCGGCAAGATCCCCCAAAAAAGTACAAAACATTTTATGCTGCTTATCGCAGAAACAGTGGATTTATCCCCAAGTCCAATTTAATAATGGTCTATGGACTTTTCCTTTAGGAAGTTGTCCAAACCTTTTTTAAACTCTGCTAAGCTAACTGCCTTTACCACATTTTCTGGAAATGAATTCCAGAGTTGAATTACACATTGAGTGAAGAAACATTTTCTCCAATTTGTTTTAAATGTACTACTTTGTAGCTTCATCGCATGCCCCCTAGTCCTAGTATTTTTGGAAAGCGTAAACAAACGCTTCACGTCTACCCATTCCACTCCACTCGTTATTTTATAGACCTCTATCATATCTCCCCTCAGCCGTCTTTTCTCCAAGCTGAAAAGCCCCAGCTGCTTTAGCCTTTCCTCATAGGGAAGTCGTCCCATCTTCTTTATCATTTTTGTCGCCCTTCTCTGCACCTTTTCTAATTCCACTATATCTTTTTTGAGATGCGGCGACCAGAATTGAACACAATATTCAAGGTGTGGTCGCACCATGGAGCAATACAAAGGCATTATAACGTCCTCATTTTTCTTTTCCATTCCTTTCCTAATAATACCTAACATTCTATTTGCTTTCTTAGCCACCGCAGCACACTGAGCAGAAGGTTTCAATGTATCATCAACAATGACAACACCTAGATCCATTTCTTGGTCAGAGACTCCTAACGTGGAACCTTGCATAGCATAGCTATAATTTGGGTTCCTCTTTCCTGAATGCATCACTTTGCACTTGCTCACATTAAACGTCATCTGCCTTTTAGACGCCCAGTCTCCCAGTCTCGTAATTTTTCACAATCCTCCCGCGATTTAACTACTTTGAATAACTTTGTGTCGTCAGCAAATTTAATTACCTAACTAGTTATTCCCATCTCTAGGTCATTTAAAAATATGTTAAAAAGCAGCGGTCCCAGCACAGACCCCTGGGGAACCCCACTAACTACCTTTCTCCATTGAGAATACTGTCCATTTAACCCTACTCTCTGTTTTCTATCTTTTAACCAGTTTTTAATCCACAATAGGACACTACCTCCTATCCCATGGCTCTCCAATTTCCTCTGGAGTCTTTCATGAGGTACTTTGTCAAACGCTTTCTGAAAATCCAGATACACAATATCAACTGGCTCACCTTTATCCACATGTTTGTTCACCCCTTCAAAGAAATGTAGTAGATTTGTGAGGCAATATTTTCCTTCACTAAATCCATGTTGGCTTTGTGTCATTAATCCACGATTTTGAATATACTCTGTAATTTTGTTCTTTATAATAGTCTCTACCATTTTGCCTGACTCACTGGTCTATAATTTTCTGGATCTCCCCTGGAACCTTTTTTAAAAATCGGCGTTACATTGGCCACCCTCCAATCTTCCGGTACCACACTCGATTTTAAGGATAAATTACATATTACTAACAATAGTTCCGCAAGTTCATTTTTCAGTTCCATCAGTACTCTGGGATGAATACCATCCAGTCCAGGAGATTTGCTACTCTTCAATTTGTCAAATTGCCACATTACATCCTCTAGGTCTATAGGCACTTTAGGAAAATTAAAGTAGAGAATGTTTTTTTCATAGGGTATTCTCTTAAGTTTCAACTTTATTATGTAGCAATTGAAAATCTTTCAACAAAGCAGCATTAAGTTGCTTATCAGAATCAGTATTCACCTCCCCACCTCCTACTTGATTAGCTAGTGCTTTTAACTCTTGCTATTGAAATTGGAGCTTTACTGAATAGCTGTGGGACTGAGTTTGAAACAGACAAAACTGTGATGTTAGATTCTTACCAAGTTCTTTTATAGCTAGCCAAACTGAATCTAATGAAACAGTAGAAGGACATTGTAGAAAAAAAAGGAAAAGTGAGGTTCCACAATATCCTTAGGTTTATTGATTTCTAATCCAGGAAGACACCAAATTTCTCTTTTGGTGTGGATTTCTTCACCTCCCATCTGCTTTCCTGGCTCTATCTTTGCTGGGATAACCCTGTGGCTCCTGGCAAAGATGACTGTTCAGCAGCTGAAAATAACCAGGATTAAAGAGATCTCATCCACCAAGGGAGACACCCCAACAACAGGCTCCACTGGGGTTCTGAGCAGCATTCCCATGGGCGTCCCAGGTGAAGAAGTGCACAACAGATGGTGATCCATAGGGCCAAAAGCAAATTCTGTAGCCAGTACAACACCATCTCACTGACTGCTGTCTTTACATTTCTTCCCCATTCAAAACGAGGGACTTGTTCAGAGAAAGATAACAACCATCTGAGAGCCCTCGGCATGAGCAGAGCTCCATTTTGCTCCTCTCTGACAGATCCTTTTCTAAAATAACATCAGAATTCAGCATATCCTGACCTGGACATCTCACTTCCAGTCACTATAGAGCTCCACATGTTACTCAACAGGATAAGAAAGACTTCGGAGATATTTACATATAACTCTGGATGCAGAAAGTTAAAAGTAGACAAGGACAGGAATTGTCTTTGAAGAAGATTAGTTCTGAAACCTCAACAGAAAATTTAACTAGTAGTGAAGAAACTGCGAGTAAGCATGAAGGTTTTTAAAGGAGAGGTAACTCATATTGAAAGAAAGAGTGGTGACGGTGAGATGTTCTGAACAATTTGCAGTGGAAACGGCCCAGGACATAGTCACAGAAGTGATTTCAGCAAGGAACAAATTGACAGAATCTGTAGTAATTAATTTTTCTAGAGGTTAACATACAGATGTTCAGATAAAGTTGTTGTCCAAAGGTTATCTTTTATTCCTCAACAATTCAATGTTTTATAGTTTCAAATTGTCTTAGAGACCCTTTTACTAAAATGCATTAGGCAGTTAAAGTGCAAATTAGCACACATTAACTGCTACCACATAAGCGCATAAGTTTTGTGTTATCTTAATGGTTAGCGCACACTAATTCATATATTAAAGGCATTTTGTGTTGGGGGTGGTAACTAGGTGAGGTATGGGTGGAAAATGAGAATGAAGAATTAACTCCAGTTAGTATGGCACATATGTGCTAACCAAAAATTGTACAGTTAGCGTGGACCCACTTAGTTTATGTGCACTGACACTTACCACCTGGTTAGAGCGTGAGACCTTACTGCTAAGTCAATGGGTGGCGGTAAGGTCTCAGGCCGAAAACGGATGCACACTGGTTTTAATTTTGCTGCACATCCATTTTCAGCCACAAAAAAAGCCTTTTGTCCAGGTGTGCTGAAAAATGGACCTGCATGCATCCAAAACATGCACCTACACCAGCTCAGGCCACTTTTTGGTGCACCTTAGGCACACTTTTTGGCGCACCTTAGTAAAAGGGCCCCCTAGTTAGCTACGAAAATTAGCTAACTTGATCAAAGTCTTGCAAAACTCACTGAGCTAACTGACCAAATTTACCCGCCTAACTTTCACTGGACAGCTAAATTTAGTCTCTCACTGGAGGAGTGAGAGGTCAGAGGGTAGGGTTAGTTGAAGGGAGAAAGGCAGCTAGTGTAGATATTTAGCACTAACTTTTTAAATTTTGCTGACCAAATTTAAGCACCTTTTCTCCCTCCTTTTTTTTGGACAGGAGATCCATCTACCAGCCCCCACTATATCTCTTTAGACAGAAGGGAGGCAGGAATTCTCCACAGATACCCTTTGTGCCAGTAGGGAATGAAGATAGAGCATGGGGGCTATATCTTTTAAAAATATGGAGGAGAAGAAAATGGACTTGGGACTCTGTCTTTCAAGAGAATTATGTTTGGCAGCATGAGAGGGAAGGCGCATAGACTGCAGGAAATGTAATAAAAACTATATGTTGGAAAAAGAGAGCATGTTAGCATCAGGTAGTTGGGGACTTTTTAGTTCAAACACTTGCATTAGAATTAAACACATAAAACAAAGACTGCTTGACATGACAATATTGCAGATGTGACAACCTATCAGGTTTACTTCAGAAGGCATCCTGTTAGTCCTCAGGGTTGTGTTACAATACTTGTATTACTGGCTTCCATACCATCCCTTTCAAACCAATGGTACCCTTATGTTTGGCCACAAGTGCCTCATACTTTGACCATTTGGCATACCAGACTCCACTAATAATGAATGTTAGCCAATTTGGCTGTCCCCCAGTCTTAGGGTTACCATATGGCTCCAGAAAAAGAAGGATACAGTGATCCAGTCCAGGTTTTGCTTCCATTGAAAGCAATGGAAGTAAAACCCAGACTGGCTCAATCTGTCTTCCTTTTTCTGGAGCCATTTGGTAACCCTACCCAGTCTTCGCGCCTTCTGTCTCGCTGCACCCTACGCCTGGAATAAACTTCCTGAGCCCCTACGTCTTGCCCCATCCTTGGCCACCTTTAAATCTAGACTGAAAGCCCACCTCTTTAATATTGCTTTTGACTCGTAACCACTCGCCTCCACCTACCCTCCTCTCTTCCTTCCCGTTCACATTAATTGATTTGATTTGCTTACTTTATTTATTTTTTGTCTATTAGATTGTAAGCTCTTTGAGCAGGGACTGTCTTTCTTCTATGTTTGTGCAGCGCTGCGTACGCCTTGTAGCACTATAGAAATGCTAAATAGTAGTAGTAGTAGTAGTAGTCTGCTAGAATAGACTTACTGTAAGGCTTATCAAAATATTTGCAAGCTTCTTATGATAGATTTTGATGGAACCAACAAGAAGCAATGATTTAAATACAACAGTTTTAAAAGAGAAGGGCATCTGAAACTTTAAAATTTCATTGAACAGTGACCAGAAATTATAGATTATTGGGCATGAGAACAGCATATACCCATAGCTTTATCATACAGCCAACATCTGTTTTGCGACCATAGTGTTATGATCGTGGTCAGAACCCCTCTCAAACTTACCTTGTGCCTGGGGGTCAGCTTTTTAGCTGGCTTCTGTTCTGTTTTTCTGTCCTGTTTGAGCTAGCTCTCTCTCTCTCTCTCTCTCTCTCTGTGCCGGCTGCTGCCAGCATGGGGCTAATTGTCTCACTTCACTGCAGCTGTGGGTGTAGTCTGAGTTGCTCTAACTCTCTTTGGGTGTACTGGCTTCAAGTGTTTCACGGTGTTGCATTGGTGTGGGTTGGGCCTCTATGGTTTTCAGTGTGCTCTCTGGGTCAGTGTGCTGTTGCCTGGGTCTAGGGAGTGTGACATCATCAGGGAGGGCCTTGATAAGGAAGTGGTGTTCTTTCCTTCAGGGCCTTCGCAACGTTTGCTTCTGGCTACTTGCTTTAGGTCCAGGTTAGTTTAGTGCAGTCAGTGTGCACTTGTGACTTGTGTGTTTGACTTCCCTGTTTTTCCCTTTGGCTCCTCTGCTTTCCCTTTTGCTACGGTGTGTAGCACTGCTGTTAGTGCAGTGCTGGAGTTTGGTGCTGGGAGCACCCTTGTTAGTAAGTGTTTAGGAAGCACCTTTTGTTGTTTGGGTATTTGGCTTTCCTGCTTGTTTCCTTGTGCTTCCCCCGCTTTTCCTCGTGACCTGTGTTTAGCTGCTGTAGCTGGGGGCTTAGGAAGCACCGGGGTGAGAACCCATGTTTAGCCGCTGCAGCTTGGTGCTTAGGAAGCACCAGTGTTAGGTCTGGCATTTGTCTTCCCTTCCTTTTCCCTTGTGGCTTCCCTGCACTTCTGTTAGTGTAGGGCGTAGGGGCACCCCTGTTAGTTTCTGTTAGGAGCACTACTGTTAGTGGAGGGCTTAGGAGATTTTCTGTTGGTGCTGGGCTTAGGAACACTTTTGGTCACTTTAGGAGTTAGGTGCACTTCAGTTACAGCTTGTTCTAGTCCTGGTCCCTGTGTCGTCCAGTAAGTCCTGCCGGCTACACGAACCCAGGAGCTCAACTCCTGGGGGGGCTTAGTAGCTAAGTGCAGGTGAAGCTGTGTGGACCAGTCCGGTGGGCTCCAGTCCAGTGTTCCAGTCCTGTGTCCTCCAGTCCGGGGGATTCCAGTCCAGTATTCCAGTCCGGGGGATTCCAGTCCAGTGTTCCGGTCCGGGGTTCCAGTCCTGTGTCCTCCAGTCCGGGGAATTCCAGTCCAGGTTCCAGTCCGTGTGTTCCGGCTCGCTGGGCGGTGCCTGCAGTCCCTGCCGGTGTCGGTGTGCTTGCCCAGCATTGGTTGGTGGGTTTTGCCTGCTGCTGTCGCTCCTCGTCAGCAGCCCAAGGGCTCACGTTTGCTCCAGAGCCCGGCCCCGCGGGCTCTGAACCTGAGAACCTGACACATAGTATTTGCTCTGTGCAGTGTGACTGGGGATCATAAAGCCCTGTAGGTTACAAAGTACAGTGATTGAAATATTAGTGGTGAGGCCAGGCATCTATTTACCTTAGGCCAGAATAATCTCTATTGAATATCTATAAGTCTGATTGCTAGTTCTTCCTGCAATCACCTGCATATGTGACAGAGGCCTGTAAGAGTTTATACTATTTAGAGACAATATGACTAGAATCCAGAAGTTCCATGACTACCTGATGTAAGGGGGGGAGTTGTTTCCAGTGAAGGATAAGATATTGAGCCTACTTAGAATACTGTGTCCATATTGTATGCTTTAAAAAAATTGAATAGGAGGCAACTCATATCTATTTTGTATCTCTTAAAATGAGCTCAATTTATTACTCTGTAGTACATCTCAGGCTGCCTGAATCCCACACTCGTGCCAAGCAATCTAGAAGACAGGAGCGTTGCTCGTATTAAATTTGGGATTTTACCAAAAGGGAATTAATGATGTTGCCCTCCATTTGACTTCCATTTAGTCATCTAAGTCATGCAGGCCTGCTAAGGAAGCTTGTAATACTGGGGACTGAATATTGTTAGGGAGTGTCCCCAAACTAACAATTGTTTAAGCATTATCCTTAACAAATTAGTCCCTACCACTTCAGGAGCTAACCACAGTGGGGGCTTTTGAAATATTTTTATATGTGGGAAAAAGGAAGGGGCAACTCTTAATTGGTTAACTGTTATCCCGCTAGATTTAGGAAAATGTTTAGATGAAAACCTAATAGGTTAAGTTGAAAATTTGCTGTTTGAACATTGACCTATAATGGTTTCTTGTTAAGTGGTTTTCATCTACTGAGTCTTATTTTTCTGGAAGGGAGGAGGTCAAAGACTTTGTGAATGCATTCTGAACTTGATACCTTCTGTATGATTTAACTGCGCAGTAATTCTTTCTCCGAGGACAAGCAGGCTGCTTGTTCTCACGACTGGGTTGACGTCCACGGCAGCACCCACCAACCGGAACAAAACTTTGCGGGCAGTCCCGCACGCAGGGTACGCCCACCGCGCATGCGCGGCCGTCTTCCCGCCCGTGCGCGACCGTTCCCGCTCAGTCTTTTCTTTTCCGCGCTGGAGAGAGCCGCGTTCATCTCTCTCTCTGTCAGCCCCGGAAACCGGATCGCGCTTTTGCCGCGAGATTTTTCTTCGTTGTTTTTTTCTTCGTTGCTTTCTCTGTTTTATTTTGTTTAAAAAAAAAAACGAGAAAAACTTTGTTTTCCCTCGTCTTTTTAGCGGGGGCGTCTCGTTGCGGCCTTGTGGTCGCGCGGTCGATTTATTTTTCGAGGTGTGAATTTTACCGCCACCATCGACGACTTTGACTTCGCCGACGCGATTTTTCCGTCGATGTCATCTAAGGTCCCGAGTGGATTTAAGAAGTGTGGTCGGTGCGGCCGGCATATCTCGCAGACCGACACTCACATTTGGTGCCTCCAGTGCCTCGGGCCGGAGCACGATACCAAGACGTGCACCTTGTGTCTCGGTTTATGGAAACGGACACAGGTGGCGAGGCAAGTTCTACGGGACCGTCTTTTTGGAACTTGCTCCGGCCCCTCGACGTCGACGGCCGGATCTTCGGTACCGGTACCGATGTCCACGAAAACGGCACCGACGGCACCAACCCCAGGAGCACAGGTCCCGTTGGCCTGCCGGTCTTCCGGAGACGGCAGGGGTGAGCGGCCGTGTGGGCAATCGGCCCCGGTCACTCCCTCTACCCAGGGCCCTCGGGACCGAACCCTGTCGGACCCAATCCCTCGAGGCCGAGGGGGATCTACCTCCTCCTCTTCAGTACCGCCGAGCGCCGATGACGGGCACCGGAAAAAGACAAAGAAGCACCGTCATTGGTCGCCCACGGCGCATGTGGCTCCCGGCTCCAGAGACGATTCGACGCCGAGGAAGCGGCAGCGCTGGGAGGAGCGGTCCCCCTCTGTGGTAGAGGTATCGTTACGTCAGGGCGCCAGCACTTCGGTGCCGTCTCCTGGACCCGAACAGCTTCCGGCACCGACACCTCTACCGGCCCCCTCGCCTTTCCCGACAGCGGGCCTAGACGAGTGCCTCCGAGCCATCCTTCCGGGGATCCTGGAAGGGCTGATGCGCCAGACTGTGCCGGCGCCGGGGGTGCTGGCGCCCTCGGCGCCGTTGATGGAGGCGCCAGCGTGCTCTAGCCCGGTGCCGAGGCCTCCGACGCCGACGCCGCTTGCGGCGCCGGTCTCGACCGCCACGCAGGTGGAGTCCCCGTCGACGTCGATGGAGGGAGCTTCATCCCCGCCGGCGCGGGAGTCCACCGCTCGACGACGCCACCGAGGACTCGGTGCCTCGAAGTCGAGCTGGGCCCGGTTGAGGTCTGAGCTACAGGAGCTCATGTCCGACACCGAGGAAGAGGCCTCGTGGGGGAGGAGGAGGACCCCAGATATTTCTCCTCAGAGGAGTCTGTGGGCCTTCCCTCCGACCCCACTCCTTCACCAGAGAGAAAGCTCTCGCCACCTGAGAGCCTCTCCTTTGCCTCCTTTGTCAGGGACATGTCGATTTGCATTCCCTTCCACGTGGTCTCTGTGGATGAGCCGAGGGCTGAGATGCTCGAGGTCCTCGACTATCCATCACCACCTAGAGAGTCCTCCACGGTACCGTTGCACAATGTCCTCAAAGAGACACTGCTTCGGAACTGGTTGAGACCTTTATCTAATCCCACCATCCCCAAGAAAGCGGAGTCTCAATACAGGATCCACTCAGACCCAGAGTTAATGCGGCCTCAATTGCCTCATGACTCGGCGGTCGTGGACTCTGCTCTCAAGAGGGCATGGAGTTCGAGGGATACCGCCTCGGCGCCCCCGGGGCGGGAGTCTCGCACTCTGGACTCGTTTGGGAGGAAGGCCTACCAATCTTCAATGCTCGTGACCCGCATCCAGTCCTACCAGCTCAACATGAGCATACACATGCGGAATAATGTGAAGCAACTGGCAGACCTGGGCAACAAGCTCCCCCCGGAGCAGTCCAGGCCTTTTCAGGAGGTGGTCAGGCAGCTGAAGGCATGCAGAAAGTTCTGTCCAGGGGTATATATGACACCTGTGATGTGGCATCTCGTGCTGCGGCCCAAGGTATAGTGATGCGCAGGCTCTCATGGCTGCGTGCCTCTGACCTGGACAACCGCACCCAGCAGAGGCTGGCCGATGTCCCTTGCCGGGGGGATAATATTTTTGGTGAGAAGGTCGAGCAGTTGGTGGACCAACTACATCAGCGGGAAACCGCCCTCGACAAACTCTCCCACCGGGCGCCTTCAGCATCCACCTCAGCAGGTGGACGTTTTTCCCGGGCCAGGCAGGCTGCGCCCTACGCCTACAACAAGCGTAGGTACACCCAGCCGGCCCGAAGGCCTCCTCAGGCACAGGGACATTCCCAGCGCGCTCGTTCCCGTCAACAGCGTGCGCCTAAGCAGCCCCCGGCGCCTCCACAGCAAAAACCGGGGACGGGTTTTTGACTGGATCCATGGGAACATAGCCGCCATCAAAGTGTCCGTGCCGGACGATCTGCCAGTCGGGGGGAGGTTAAAATTTTTTCACCAAAGGTGGCCTCTAATAACCTCCGACCAGTGGGTTCTCCAAATAGTGCGGTGCAGATACGCCCTGAATTTGGCCTCCCCTCCACCAAATTGTCCTCCGGGAGCCCAATCCTTCAGCTCCCAGCACAAGCAGGTACTTGCAGAGGAACTCTCCGCCCTTCTCAGCGCCAATGCGGTCGAGCCTGTGCCACCCGGGCAGGAAGGGCAGAGATTCTATTCCAGGTACTTCCTTGTGGAAAAGAAAACAGGGGGGATGCGCCCCATCCTAGACCTGAGAGGCCTGAACAAATACCTGGTCAAAGAGAAGTTCAGGATGCTTTCCTTGGGCACCCTTCTACCAATGATTCAGAAAAACGATTGGCTATGTTCCCTGGATTTAAAGGACGCATACACTCACATCCTGATACTGCCAGCTCACAGACAGTATCTCAGATTCCGCCTGGGCACACAGCACTTTCAGTATTGTGTGCTGCCCTTTGGGCTCACCTCTGCCCCACGGGTGTTCACAAAGTGCCTCGTGGTGGTCGCGGCGTATCTGCACAAGCTGGGAGTGCACGTGTTCCCATATCTCGACGATTGGCTGGTCAAGAACACCTCGGAGGCAGGAGCTCTCCGGTCCATGCAGTGCACTATTCACCTCCTGGAGCTGCTGGGGTTTGTGATAAATTACCCAAAGTCCCATCTCCAGCCAGTCCAATCTCTGGAATTCATAGGAGCTCTGCTGGATTCTCAGACGGCTCAGGCCTTTCTTCCCGAAGCGAGGGCCCACAACCTCCTGTCCCTCGCTTCCCAGACCAGAGCGTCTCAGCAGGTCACAGCTCGGCAGATGTTGAGACTCCTAGGTCATATGGCCTCTACAGTTCATGTGACTCCCATGGCTCGTCTTCACATGAGATCTGCTCAATGGACCCTAGCTTCCCAGTGGTGTTAGGCCACCGGGAATCTAGAAGATGTCATCCGCCTCTCCATCAGTTGCCGCACTTCACTGCACTGGTGGACCATTCGGACCAATTTGACCCTGGGACGCCCATTCCAAATTCCACAGCCCACGAAAGTGCTAACGACGGATGCATCTCGCCGTGACCTCTCTAACCTCATCTCTATTCCTCTACTCCCCTCCTCTTCTTTGCCCTTCTCTTGCACCCTATGGAATGCCCGCTCTATCTGTAACAAACTCCCCTATATCCAGGACCTCTTTATCTCGCGTCACCTCCATCTGCTCGCCATAACAGAAACCTGGCTCTGCCCTGATGACTCTGCTTCAGTCGCAGCCCTGTGCCATGGCGGTTATCTATTTTCACATACTCCTCGCCCTGCTGGCCGTGGGGGCGGTGTTGGACTACTTCTCTCTCCCTCCTCCAGATTTCAACCCCTTCTTCCACCTCAATCTCACTGTTTTTCCTCCTTTGAAGTCCACTCTATCCGCCTTTTCTCTCCTCTGCCTCTTCAAATAGCGGTCATTTATCGTCCCCCTGATAAGTCCCTTTCATCCTTTCTCAGTGACTTTGACGCCTGGCTTGCCTTCTTCCATGATCCTTCCTCCCCCTCTCTCATCCTTGGTGACTTTAATATTCCTGCTAATGATCCTTCCAACTCTTATATTTCCAAGTTACTCGCTTTAACGTCGTCCTTTAATCTCCAACTATGCTCCACCTCCCCCACTCATCAAAATGGTCACTGTCTTGATCTCATCTTCTCCTCCAACTGTTCACCTTCTAGTTTCCTTGCCTCTGATCATCCCTCCTCTGATCACCATCTTATAACTTTCACACTTAAATCTCCTCCCTCCAGTCCCGTCCTATCCTATCTAATTTATCTAGGAATCTTCACGATATTGACCCTTCATCTCTATCCTCCCATGTTTCAAACCTCCTCTCTACTGTGGCACCATCCACGTCTGTCAACGAGGCTGTTTCTTCTTACAACAATACTCTATCCTCTGCCTTAGACACTCTTGCACCTTTGATGACCTGCCCTGTAAGGCGTACAAAGCCCCAACCTTGGCTGACTTCTAATATCCACTACCTACGTTCCTGTACCCGCTCCGCCGAACGCCTCTGGCGGAAATCTCGGGCCCTTGCTGATTTCTTACACTTTAAGTTCATGCTGACCTCCTTCCAATCTGCTCTTTTACGTGCCAAACAGGATTATTATATCCAACTGACCAACTCTCTTGGTTCTAATCCTCGACTTCTCTTTACCACATTGAACTCTCTCCTCAAGGTGCCCCCTCCCCCAACTCCCCCTTCATTATCTCCTCAGACCCTTGCTGAATTCTTTCACGACAAGGTTCAAAAGATAAACCTTGCTTTCTCTACCTCACCAGCTCTCCCTCCACTAGTCCGTTCCCCTCTCTCTCCTTCCCCTCATTCCCTTTCCTCCTTTCCTGAAGTTACTATTGAGGAAACTACACTTCTCCTTTCTTCCTCAAAATGTACCACCTGTTCCTCTGATCCCATTCCCACCCACCTTCTTAATGCCATCTCTCCTACTCTTATTCCTTTTATCTGTCACATTCTCAACCTCTCACTTTCCACTGCGACTGTCCCTGCTGCCTTTAAATATGCTGTGGTCACACCTCTCCTTAAGAAGCCTTCACTTGACCCTACTTGTCCCTCTAATTACCGACCCATCTCCCTCCTTCCTTTTCTCTCCAAATTACTTGAGCGTGCTGTTCACCGCCGCTGCCTTGATTTTCTCTCCTCACATGCTATTCTTGACCCATTACAATCTGGTTTTCGCCCTCTCCACTCAACCGAAACAGCGCTTACTAAAGTCTCCAATGACCTATTACTGGCTAAATCCAGAGGTCAATATTCCATCCTCATTCTTCTTGATCTTTCCGCTGCTTTTGACACTGTCGATCACAGCATACTTCTCGATACCCTGTCCTCACTTGGATTCCAGGGCTCTGTCCTTTCCTGGTTCTCTTCCTACCTCTCCCTCCGCACCTTTAGTGTTCACTCTGGTGGATCCTCTTCTACTTCTATCCCTCTGCCTGTCGGCGTACCTCAGGGTTCTGTTCTTGGTCCCTTCCTCTTTTCTATCTACACTTCTTCCCTTGGTTCATTAATCTCATCCCATGGCTTTTCCTACCATGTCTATGCTGATGACTCCCAAATCTACCTTTCTACCCCTGATATCTCACCTTGCATCCAAACCAAAGTTTCAGCGTGCTTGTCTGACATTGCTGCCTGGATGTCTCAACGCCACCTGAAATTAAATATGACCAAAACCGAGCTTCTCATTTTCCCCCCCAAACCCACTTCCCCGCTCCCCCCGTTTTCTATTTCTGTTGATGGCTCTCTCATTCTCCCTGTCTCCTCAGCTCGAAACCTTGGGGTCATCTTTGACTCTTCTCTCTCCTTCTCTGCTCATATCCAGCAGACCGCCAAGACCTGTCGTTTCTTTCTTTACAACGTCCGTAAAATCCGCCCCTTTCTTTCCGAGCACTCTACCAAAACCCTCATCCACACCCTTGTCACCTCTCGTTTAGACTACTGCAATCTGCTTCTTGCTGGCCTCCCACTTAGTCACCTCTCCCCTCTCCAGTCAGTTCAAAACTCTGCTGCCCGTCTCATCTTCCGCCAGGGTCGCTTACTCATACTACCCCTCTCCTCAAGACCCTTCACTGGCTCCTTATCCGTTTTCGCATCCTGTTCAAACTTCTTCTACTAACCTATAAATGTATTCACTCTGCTGCTCCCCAGTATCTCTCCACGCTCGTCCTTCCCTACACCCCTTCCCGTGCACTCCGCTCCATGGATAAATCCTTCTTATCTGTTCCCTTCTCCACTACTGCCAACTCCAGACTTCGCGCCTTCTGTCTCGCTGCACCCTATGCCTGGAATAAACTTCCTGAGCCCCTACGTCTTGCCCCATCCTTGGCCACCTTTAAATCTAGACTGAAAGCCCACCTCTTTAACATTGCTTTTGACTCGTAACCACTTGTAACCACTCGCCTCCACCTACCCTCCTCTCTTCCTTCCCGTTCACATTAATTGATTTGATTTGCTTACTTTATTTTTTGTCTATTAGATTGTAAGCTCTTTGAGCAGGGACTGTCTTTCTTCTATGTTTGTGCAGCGCTGCGTATGCCTTGTAGCGCTATAGAAATGCTAAATAGTAGTAGTAGTAGTAATGTCGATGGGCTTCACACCCAGGGACTGTGGTCCCTCCAGGAAAAAGATCTTCAGATCAACCTCCTGGAGCTCCGAGCGGTCTGGAACGCACTGAAGGCTTTCAGAGATCGGCTGTCCTGTCAAATTATCCAAATTCGGACAGACAATAAGGTTGCAATGTATTACATCAACAAGCAGGGGGGCACCGGATCTCGCCCCCTGTGTCAGGAAGCCGTCGGGATGTGGCGTTGGGCTTGCCAGTTCGGCATGCTTCTCCAAGCCACATACCTGGCAGGTGTAAACAACAGTCTGGCTGACAGACTGAGCAGAGTCATGCAACCGCACGAGTGGTCGCTCCATTCCAGAGTGGTACGCAAGATCTTCCGAGAGTGGGGCACTCCCTCGGTGGACCTTTTTGCCTCTCAGACCAACCACAAGCTGCCTCTGTTCTGTTCCAGACTCCAGGCACACGGCAGACTAGCGTCGGATGCCTTTCTCCTCCATTGGAGGACCGGCCTCCTGTATGCTTATCCTCCCTTACCTTTGGTGGGGAAGACCTTACTGAAGCTCAAGCAAGACCACGGCACCATGATTCTGATAGCACCCTTTTGGCCCCGTCAGATCTGGTTCCCTCTAATTCTGGAGTTGTCCTCCGAAGAACCGTGGAGATTGGAGTGTTTTCCGACCCTCATTTCGCAGAACGACGGAGCGCTTCTGCACCCCAACCTTCAGTCTCTGGCTCTCACGGCCTGGATGTTGAGGGCGTAGACTTCGCTTCGTTGGGTCTGTCTGAGGGGGTCTCCCGTGTCTTGCTTGCCTCTAGGAAGGATTCCACTAAAAAGAGTTACTTTTTCAAGTGGAGGAGGTTTGTCGTTTGGTGTGAGAGCAAGGCCCTAGAACCTCGTTCTTGTCCTGCACAGAACCTGCTTGAATACCTTCTGCACTTATCAGAGTCTGGTCTCAAGACCCAACTCAGTAAGGAATCACCTTAGTGCGATTAGTGCTTACCATCTTCGTGTAGAGGTAAAGCCATCTCTGGAGAGCCTTTAGTCGTTCGATTCATTGAGAAGCTTGCTTTTGTCAAGGCCCCCTGTCAAGCCTCCTGCAGTGTCATGGGATCTCAACGTCGTCCTCACCCAGCTGATGAAACCTCCTTTTGAGCCACTGAATTCTTGCCATCTGAAGTACTTGACCTGGAAGGTCATTTCTGGTGGCAGTTACTTCAGCTCGTAGGGTCAGTGAGCTTCAAGCCCTGGTAGCTCATGCTCCGTATACTAAATTTCATCATAACAGAGTAGTGCTCCGCACTCACCCTAGGTTCCTGCCAAAGGTGGTGTCGGAGTTCCATCTTAACCAGTCAATTGTCTTGCCAACATTCTTTCCCAGACCGCATACCCGCCCTGCTGAACGTCAGGTTGCACCACATTGGACTGCAAGCAAGCGTTGGCCTTCTATTTGGAGCGGACACAGCCCCACAGACAGTCCGCCCAATTGTTTGTTTCTTTCAACCCCAATAGGAAAGGGGTCGCTGTCGGGAACGACCGAACCTCTCCAATTGGCTAGCAGATTGCATGTTCCTTCACTTACGCCCAGGCTGGGCTGACTCTTGAGGGTCATGTCACGGCTCATAGTGTCCAGAGCCATGGCAGCGTCGGTGGCGTCACTTGAAGATCAGCCACTATGAGAGATTTGCAAGGCTGCGACGTGGGTCATCTGTCCACACTTCACATCACATTACTCCTCCAGCAGGATACCCGACGCGACAGTCGGTTCGGGCAGTCGGTGCTGCAGAGTCTGCTGCAGATCTGTTTTGGGGTTTAAATCCAACTCCACCCTCCAGGACCCGAGATTTATTCTGGTCAGGCTGCACTCTCAGTTAGTTTGTTCTCGTAGGTCAATTTCTGTTATACCCTCGCCGTTGCGAGGTTCAATTGACCTGGGTTCTTGTTTTGAGTGAGCCTGAGAGGCTAGGGATACCCCATCGTGAGAACAAGCAGCCTGCTTGTCCTCGAGAAAGCGAATGATACATACCTGTAGCAGTGTTCTCCGAGGACAGCAGGCTGATTGTTCTCACCTACCCTCCCTCCTCCCCTTTGGAGTTGCGTTTTTACTCATTTTTGCTTGTCATTCAACTGAGCGTGAACGGTCACACACGGGCGGGAAGACGGCCGCGCATGCGCGGTGGGTGTACCCTGCGTGCGGGACCGCCCGCAAAATTTTGTTCCGGTTGGTGGGGACTGCCGTGGACGTCAACCCAGTCGTGAGAACATCAGCCTGCTGTCCTCGAGAACACCTGCTACAGGTATGCATCATTCGCTATCATGACATCTGGGCACCCACATTCCGTTATAGAATGCTAGCATAACTCGGCTTTGGTGGGCCTACAATTTCTTGATATTCCAAAATATAATTCACCTCTTTCCACTTTTTTCTTATAGCTTTTTTTGAATTAAGTAATGTGGAGGGGCATAATCGAACGGGGGCGCCCATCTATAAGGGCGGCCATCTCTAATGACGGCCCTGTTAAGTGGCGTACCCGACTGTATTATCGAAACAAGATGGCCAGCCATCTTTCATTTCGATAATACGGTTGGGGTCGGCCAAATCTCAACATTTGGGCCGCCCTTAGAGATCGCCGGCGTTAGAGGTGGCCACCATTGGTTTTCGCCGATAATGGAAACTAAGGGCGACCATCTCAAACCCGGCCAAATCCAAGCCATTTGGTCGTGTGAGGAGCCAGCATTTGTAGTGTACTGGTCCCCCTCACATGCCAGGACACCAACCGGGCACCCTAGGGGGCACTGCAGTGGACTTCACAAATTGCTCCCAGGTGCATAGCTCCCTTACCTTGGGTGCTGAGCCCCCCAACCCCCCCCAAACCCACTACCCACAACTGTACAACACTACCATAGCCCTTAAAGGGTAACGGGGGGCACCTAGATGTGGATACAGTGGGTTTCGGGTGGGTTTTGGAGGGCTCCCATTTACCACCACAAGTGTAACAGGTAGGAGGGGGATGGGCCTGGGTCCGCCTGCCTGACGTGCACTGCAGTACCCACTAAAAACTGCTCCAGGGACCTGCATAGTGCTGTGATGGAGCTGGGTATGACATTTGAGGCTGGCATAGAAGCTGGCAAAAAAATGTTTTTTAATTTTTTTTTTTGGGTGGGAGGGGGTTGGTGACCACTGGGGAGTAAGGGGAGGTGATCCCCCCTCCGGTGGTCATCTGGTCAGTTCGGGCACCTTTTCGAGGCTTGGTCGTGAACAAAAATGGACCAAGTAAAGTCGCGAAACGTTCTTCAGGGCCAGCCTTCTTTTTTCGATTATCGGCCGAGGCCGGCCATGTGTTAACCACGCCCCATCCCGCCTTTGGTACACTGCCGACATGCCCCCTTGAACTTTGGCCAGCCCTGCGACAGAAAGCAGTTGAAGCAGGTCAAAATCAGCTTTTGATTATACCAATTTGGCCGGCCTTAGGAAAAGGCCAGCCATCTCCCGATTTGTGTCAGAAGATGGCCGCCCTTCTCCTTCGAAAATAAGCAGGATAGTTACACTGTTTGAACTCTGATTATTTGCTCATTTGAAAGCTTTTTCTTTTTTCCTTTACATCATATTTACTATGGTTATTTTATTTGTTATATGTACCAAGGGCATAGCTACGTGGGGCCACGGGGGCATGGGTCCCCACAGATTACGCCCTGGCCCCCTCTACATTTGACCCCCCCCGCCGCCACCACCCGCCCCGCCACCGCATCAGGTACCTTGTTTGCTGGCAGGAGTCCCCAATCCCCGCCAGCCGAAGAGTCTTCTTCAGCGCTGGTCGACTCTGGTGCCTTCGTGGTTGTGATCATCTTTTTCTGATGCCTTACGTCCTGCACGGGGCTACACGCACGGTGCAGGGACGTAAGGCATCAGAAACAGATGTCACACCACAAAGGTGCCGGAGTCGACCAGCGCTGAAGAAGACTCTTTGGCTGGCGGGGATTGGGGACCCCCGCCAGCAAACAAGGTACCTGATGCGGCGGCAGGGCAGGGGGCGTGCGGGCAGTGGTTGCGGTGGCGGGGGGTCCAAAGTGGCGGGGGGGGGGGGGGCGGCGGTTAAACAGTGCCCCCCCACCTTGGACTCTGGCCCCCCCTCCCGCCGAGGTGTGGCTACGCCCCTGATTATGTACTTCTGCAGCAGTCATTCATGTTAATTTTGGGGATATTTTTTCTCTATTTTCTCTTTTCCAATAACTTTCTATGCATTTTGTTACCAGGCAGAATATTTTATGAGTTCCTGCTTTGCGTTCACTGGATCAAGGTATTATGGCTGATCCCACTATTAATATCCCTCGACTTGGAACTGTTCCTCATAAAGCTTCAGGTTAGTGATGTTTTCATTTTAAATACATATAGGCACGAATATTCAACAAGCACTTATGTGGTTGGTGTTGGGTGCTGACCGCATCTGTTCTTTTCTTTCAATTTTTACAGACCATAAAAAGATACATTTTGTATGGGCAATTCAATGCCCAAAGCTTATTTTTCCACATTTAGGAGCAGCCAGGAACATTCTGGGGGGAATGGCATAAACATCCAGATAATGGCAATATTAAGGCACAATGAGAGTAATTTTATAAACCATTTATACATTTAAAGTGCAAGCTGGTTTATACTTGTAAATAGGCGTGCTTGCAGCTTGGGAGGGATGCAGGTAGAGTCATGAGTTATGCATGTATTTTATAAAATCCAAATAAAGGTTTCAAAATCTTTAAAGCGGGAGCCACTCAAACAAGAAAATATATAGACACCATTTGATTCTCATGGAGACATATTCAAAGATATAGATTTAACCCTGATGCAGCCTTTGGTGAAACATGATTCATGTTGGTTGTGGGTCTCTCCTGTGCAAGTTAAGTAAAGCTATTTTATCTTAACATAAAAATTTCCAAAAAGGTTTTCTATGTAAAATAAAGTTGTATAAGACCGATGGGGGAAGTGGGTAAGCCATAGGACTGTGAACCTATGTGAAACAAGTTACCACTGAGGCCTTGAGATATTTATGAGATGTTGATACTGGCGTATTCCTGATCAGTACTGAATATAATGATAGAGATTAGCGTTGAGTGAAATATTTTCTTGAATTTTATAAAATGGCATGTATATTGCAATAAAGTATACACTAACAATTATGCCTGCTGTTGAGCAAACATAGGGCCTCCTTTACAAAACTGCTCTGCCGATTCTCAGTGCGACAAATGAGAGGAAGCCCATAAATTCCTATGGGCTTCTTCTCATTTTCCGCACGGTAACTCGCTAGTGCGGCTTGTAAAAGAAGCCCTTAATGTCCACACGTTCAGTCTAGGTGCCAATTCTGCCTGATGTTTGCTGGTATTTTATAAAAACCATAGAGGTGGCATTTCGATATGATATCTAAGTTGGACTTTGGATGTTTCGCGCTAAATGTCCCAAATCTGAATAGGAAATATGGCTGTTTTTAATAAAGCAAAACGTCTATCTTTTTGTTTTTTTGTTTAAATACCATTTGTACAAGGTTTTGTGCTCTGTTCGTTTATCTTTTCAGGCCATTAAAAAACCCCCAAAATCACGTACAATGGAAAATGTAGGAAATCAGTCATTGGGATGTAGGAGGGGGCCCAGCAGTTTTGGTAGACTGGTCCCCCAGACATCCCAGGAGAGCAATGGGGCACCCTAGGGGGCATGCTGTTGACTTCATATATTCTCAGAAACGTATCTCACCATTGCTCCCTTATCTTGTCTGCTGAGCCCCCCCAAACCCACTAAACCCAACTGTACATCATTACAATAGCCCTTATGTGTGAAGGGGGCATTATATGTGGGTACATGAGTTTCTTGGTGAGTTTGGAGGGCTCAGAGAGAGGTGCCGTGAGTAGATGGACACTTTGGCGATTATATTAAGCTAAGTGCTTGGCGGCGGCCCCCCTCTGTTCTTTTTCTTTTTGAGATAATTGCATTCATTTTTGAAGATATTAATTCTGTTAAGTAAAGAAATAATTGAGAGATATTGAATCTAAGTAATACAGTACATAGGCAGAATAGATGGTGGACACACTAAGTAGATAGTAGTAGAATATGCATTTAGGATAGATATCGCCTATATGTGGAGTTTTTGAAGTCACATGATGGTACGCTGAGCTCTTGCCTTATAGCCCGCGGAAGTGGACTGGCGGGGTGGCGATTCTGAGACTTTTTCTCTATATTATATTATATATCTGTATATTTAGATATATTTGATGCATCAGTGATATCGAGACACTACTGTCCAGGTGGGAGCGCCACGATATTTTACATAGGAAATGTGAGCCTGTATGGGGACCTTCATAAAATTGTAGATTTATCAGCCAGAGTGTACCAATTTTTTTTTTTTTTTGCGGGGGGGGGGGGGGGGGGGGGGGGAATAACCATAATGAATATGTATGAGATATCAAGCCAGCTCTTTCTCCCTTCCTTCCTTCCTTCTTTCCTCCTTACCCAGCACTCCCTCTTCCTCTCCAGTAGTATCCCCCCCCCTTTCCCATACCATGCCAGTGTTGACCTTAGAAATGCATAGGCTCTATATGTAGATCCTTCAAGAGGTAGTGTGTCATGATTTAGGCTCTACACCCTTTCTGATGTTTTGGTGCCACCTCAGGAAGGCCAATCTCTCCACTGCAAAACGCTATACACAAACTTGTGCAAAACACATAACCTTACTAAACCATAACAGCACTAATTCCAAGGACAGGACGAGCTACAACCTTATGTGTGAAAAGGCAGAACTGTAATTACACCAGGCTCTAAAACACAATACACTACCCTCGTGAAAAAAAAGCGAAACAAAAAGGGCTGCAAATACTACACGCTAGCAGAATACTGCACCTTGATCACACATGAAAAACACATGACATAACAGACGTGACACAAGGAACTAGAAATCAAAAAAATATGATGGCAAAATACTGAACTGGAAAGTTACCTCAAGAAGTCAGACTCGGCATGCAGCAATACCAGAAAAATTGAAACTTACATGCAAAATATCACAGATGCACATTTCAAAAAGCTGACATATTCCAATTAATAAATTCTGAATAAAATACTTTTTTCTACCTTTGTTGTCTGATCATTCAGTTTTTCTATTCACTTTGGTCCCATTGTCTTCTGTTTTATGCAGTGTCTTCTTTCCATTTGATATTTTTTCTCTCACCATGTCTACCATCCTCCTGTGTCTTTATGCGTCCTGTCTACCATCTGTAGTCCTGTCCCTATCCTTCCTCGAGTTTCAGTATCTGCCCTCAACGTGTTCCAAACCAGCCCTTAAACTCAGCAGTTTTCCCTCCATCCATATCCAGCATTTCTCCTCACTCCCCTCCATCTATGTGCATCTACTTCCTGTCTTCCCTTCCCTCCATCCATGTCCAGCATTTCTCCTCTCTCCCTTCCCCTCCATCCATGTGCATCTCCTTCCTTTGTCTTTCCTTCCCTCCATCTTATCCAACATTTCTCCTCTCTTCCCTCCCCTCCATCCATGTCCAGCATTTCTCCTCTCTTCCCTCCCCTCCATCCATGTACATCTCCTTCCTGACTTCTATCCTCTCCATCCATCCGTCCAGCAACTCTCCATTCTCGCCCTGCACTTCTCCTTCATCCCCCCATATCCAGCAAATGTCCTCTGTCCCCTTCCCCCTCCATTCATCCATCCATGTTCAGCAACTCTCCATTCGCCCCTGCCCTCTCCTCCATCCATCCATCCATATCCAGCAAATTTTCTCTCTCCCCTTTCCCCTCCATCCATCCATGTCCAGCAATTCTGCTCCTCCCCCTGCCTTCCGCTACATGTCCAGCGATTTATATTCTCTCCCCTGCCCTCCTCTCCCTCCATCCATGTCCAGCAACTCTCCTCTCTCCCCTGCCCTCTCCTCCATCCATCCATATCCACCAAATTTCGTCTCTCCCCTGCTCCCTCCATCCATGTCCAGCAATTATCTTCTCTCCCCTGCCCTCCCCCTCCTCTCCATTTCCAACGATTTCTCTTCTCTCCACCTCCCCTCACTGTCGCAGCGATTCTCCTCTGCCCTCCCCCTATGTCCAACAATTCTCCTTGACCCCACCCTCCCCCATCCATGTCCAGTGACTTCCCAGCTCCCCCTTTTCAGTCCCTGAAGTTCTAGTTCCCTCCTCTCCATCAATGTCCAGCAACTCTCTATTCTCCCTGCTCCTCTCCTCCATCCATATCCAGCAAATGTCCTCTCCTCCTGCCCCCTCTATTCCATCCGTCCAGCAATTCTCCTCACTCCTCTGCCTTCCCCTCCATGTCCAGCAATTTCTGTCCCCTTCCCTTCCCCTCCATGTCCAGTGATTCTCCTCTGCCCCTTCCCTCCCTTCCATGTCCAGTGATTTTGTCTCTCTCCCCGACAGCCCTCCTCTGTCTCTCCGTTCCTTCCTGCTCCCCCCCCCCCCCCCCATGCGTTTAAACCTTTTATTTTCAGCCGCGACGACAGTGAAGAAACCAGAACAGCAAGCAGGCTCACCTCCAGCCTTTCCTTTCCCTCACAGACAGTGTCCCGTCTTCCTTGATGGCGTATTTCCTGTTTCCGCAAGGGCGGGACACTGACTGTGAGGTAAGGGAAAATCTGGAGGCGAGCCTGCTTGTTGTTCTGCTCTTAACTGTCATCGCTGCTGAAAATTAAAGATTTAAACGCGCGGGGGGAGGCAGGAAGGAACGGAGAGGAGGGCGGGAAGTAGGGACTGAAAGCGCATTGTGCCGGTCCTGCGTTTGGGGGGGCAATGCCCCCCAAACTACGCCCATGATCTTCTGCTCCTTCCCTCTGCCCCCCACTCCTCTCAGTCCCATTCAGCTTCAGCTCCTTCCCTCTGCTTCCACTCCTCCCAGTCCCACCTATCTTCTGCTTCTTCCCTCCACAATCATCCCATCAATCTTCTGCTTTCCACTATTTACTATTTGACTTTTCTCTTTCTCCTTGTTCACTGTCATTCCCTCTGGTGTCCCTATCTGTCCTGGTCCAGTACCTCCTCTCTGTGTCTCTGGCCCTATTCACATGTCAGTATCTGTGTCCCCATCCCCCCCCCCCCCAACAAGGTACAGTGTCAGTCTTCCCTCCTTCCTCCCTCCACCCCACAATGTCATCTCCCTCACTCCTCATCCTCCTCCCCGCACCCCATGAGGTTCAGGATCATGGCCCCCTCCTCCTGTGAGGTCGAAGATTGTTGTCTCTCCCTTCTCCCCTTCCCTCCATAAGGTCCTGAATCGCACCCCTCCCTTCTCCCCCCCTTGCGTTGTCCAGGATCGCTCTCCTCCTCCCTCTTCTCTGGCACTGCAGTCTTCAGGCTGTCTGGGCTGCGGGTAGCTTTAGTGATGTAAGCATGCTGCCTTTGGCCTGCCCATAAGCTTTCTCTCTGCAGCAACTTCCTGTTCCCATGTAGGCAGGATGCTTCAGAGAGAAGGCTGAAGGCAGCGTGCTTACATCACTAACGCTGCCAGTGACCTGAACAACCTTCTTGGCCCTGAACTGGGCACTTTGAATACTGCAGCACTGGAGGAGGGGAGGGGAGGGGAGGAGAGGATGGGAGGGGGAGTGTGATACCGGAACCTGCAGGGAAGGGGGTGGAAGAGAGGGAGATGCTGCACCACTCGGGACAGGAGGTGGCAAGCCATTTGGGGGGGCAATGCCCCCCCTCTCCACCCCAAACTACACCCATGCCATTAGGTCAACTGAGGTGGGGGCCTCAGGCAGCATTCTCCTCTTCCTTCCTCAACACTCTTTCCACAGTTACCTTATTTTTTTCTTTTCCAAAAGGTGGCAGTGTCAGCAGCGGTGATTCCCTGCTACTGGCACTGGCCTCTTCTCCCTACTATTGACCACCTTTTGATGGAACTTCCTGTTTCTTCAGAGGCAGGATGCAGTAGAGTGAAGAGGCCAGTGCCAGCAGCACTGCGGCAGGGTAGCCTATGGGAATCACGGCCACTTTTTGGAAAAGAATAAAATAAGGTATACACGGGGAAGAGGGTTGAGGAGGGAAGGGTGGAGATGACAGACCAGGCGGGGGCGGGGGCAGCGACAGAGGTGGGGTGGCATATTATCTCTGCCTCAGGCAACAGATTGCCTTGGGCCGCCCTTGAATTGTCTGCATACAGACCCTAGGCTACCCTCCATCCAGATAAATTTACTCATATGAGTGGAATGCATAAATAGCAGTCATAATTTTATACAAGATAACTTCTCCATGTTAGATTAGGATCTCATATTTGTGGACCAACCTATATGAATAAATTAGCTGAAATTCCATATAAATATATGCAGGTAACTTATTTGTGCATCTTTTTGTGGATTAGGTTTTGCTGAGTATTGACCTCTTTGTTACATAGGAATAATTGGACATTGGGCTGGGTTATTTCGTGTTTTGTGATTTGTGGATCATTCTTTCTATTTGATCCAGTTGATGACAAGGGGATTTAACTGTTTGTGATCCAGAAACAACCCAGATGGATCACGAACAGTTGAATCTCTTTGTACTGAAGAGGAGTTGGTTTATTTATTTCATAAAATTTGATATATTGTCTTCACACAAAAATATATCAAAGTGTTTACAATATAAGAGCAAATTCCATTCTAAGAAAAGAAAAACCCCATAAAAACAGTAAACTAACCAAGACAAGACAAGCCAATAAGGACGGATATGTTACTTTAAAATATCATGCTTATCCTTGATTGAAACATTTAGTGGGTATTTTACTAAAGCTTAGCTCGAGTTATCTGCAACAGGGCCCATTTTATTCCTATGGGCCCTGCTGCATATAACTTGAGCTAAGCTTTAGTAAAAGACCCCTTTAAAATAGCCAAATCAATCAAACCTGTAATCATTGTTGTCTTACAATCTGTTCCTTGGGATAATGGAAGAACAGTAAAATGGTAGGCAGATAGCCAAGACCTGTCTCTTCTTCCTCTTTAACATCAGCAAAATTCGCCCTTTCCTCTCTGAACACACCACCCGAACTCTCGTCCACGCTCTCATTACCTCTTGCCTGGACTACTGCAACTTACTCCTCACCGGCCTCCCCTTAGCCATCTATCCCCCCTTCAATCTGTTCAGAACTCTGCTGCACGTCTCATATTCCGCCAGAACCGATATACTCATATCACCCCTCTCCTCAGGTCACTTCACTGGCTTCCGATCAGATACCGCATTCAATTCAAGCTTCTCCTTCTTACCTACAAATGCACTCAGTCTGCTGCCCCTCACTATCTTTCTACCCTCCTCTCCCCTTACGTTCCCGCCCGTAACCTCCGTTCACAGGATAAATCCCTCCTCTCAGTACCCTTCTCCACCACTGCCAACTCCAGGCTCCGCTCATTCTGCCTCGCCTCACCCTTTGCTTGGAACAACCTTCCTGAGCCCTTACGCCAAGCCCCCTCCCTGCCCGTCTTCAAGTCTTTGCTTAAAGCCCACCTCTTCAATGCTGCATTCGGCACCTAACCCTTACCGTTCAGTGAATCCAGACTGCCCCAATTTGACTGCCCCTATCGGACCGACCGTTCACTTGTCTATTAGATTGTAAGCTCTTTGAGCAGGGACTGTCTCTCTTTGTTAAATTGTACAGCGCTGCGTAACCCTAGTAGCGCTCTAGAAATGTTAAGTAGTAGTAGTAGTAATTCATCCTATGGTTTACTTGGGAGTATTAATAACAAATATAAAACATAATACCACCACAGATAAAGACCAAAATGGCTCTTCCAGTCTGCCCAGTAAGGTGATTAGGGATGTAACTGCTGCTCAATGCAGTGTATCCCCCGATGTTTTCTTAAACTGTTTTAAGCTAAGGTACCCAAAGCTTAGTTTCCATCCTTTTGCCTTTGTCACCCCCTGCTGGTTGGGCGCGTTAATGAGTGTGAAGCCCGCTCTTTGTGCTGGACATCAGATTTCTCTTCTCCACTCTAGGTCTAGGAAAAACATTCTTGGAACACTTCAGGGTTGGTGAGGAAGTCAGTAAATTTTTTTATTCTCAAGCAGTCACTGTAAATCTTTTAAGGTATGCAATACTTACTTATAACACATTCCTATAAAGTTTGTGGTTATCATCAAAGAGGATTGGCTTCCCCTCAAGTGCAGTCCCAATCCACAAAACTCAGGGCACTGCTTCCAGCTGCCTCTCCCTACTTCAAAGAAAAAAAAACCCCAAAAGAAAATCACACCGTTCCTGCCCCTTAGGACCGAGCCAGGAAGCTTAGGTTGAAATCACCAGTTCAGTCTCTGGAAGCATAGCTACAGTCCTTGGCCAGTCTGGGAAACCTTAGGCTTTTTCTTTCAGTTCCAGTTCAAATCCAAACTTTCAGCAAAACAAAAAAATTCCTCTCAGTAACTGCCACCCCTCTTCAACTCTTGTTTCCCCGAGGCAACAATAGGGGAACAAAGGGAGAGATACTGTATGGGAAGGGGAAGAGAAAAGGTGAACCCGGACCACAAGGGAGTGGGAAAGAGGCAGAACTGTTGGACATGGCAGTGGAAGGGAGGAAGGAAGAAGAATACTGCATGGGGGAGGAGGAAGAAATGTTGGACTCGGCACAAGACAGGGAGAGAGAGGGGGAGATGTTGGACATGGGGGTGGATGAAATGGAGGGAGAGGTACATAGGAGGTGCAGAGGCGAGAAAGAGGGAGATGTTGGATCCAGGAAAGTGATGGAGAGATGCCAGACAATGGGAGTGAGAGAAGAGAAAGGGAAAAATGCTGGACCATGGGGGAGAGGGCAGGAGGGAAGAGAGAAGGGACAGGGAGATGTCAGGCTATGAGGGTGAGGTGGGGAGGGGAGGAAGATGGATCAGATGCTGGGCTCGAAGGTTGGAGGGAGGAGGACGACGGGAATGGTAGAACCTGTGGGGGAGGCCAGGAGAGGGTGGCAAGGAAATGAATGAGAGGATAGTGATTACAGAGTGTAGAAATATGGTAATGGGGAGCAGACTAAAGATGAAAGGGAATGTAAGGCTGGGGAAGGAGTGAGATGGGGAATGGGTGTGCTAGTAGATGAATGAAGAAGAAGATGGAAATTTGATAGATAGTTGAAAAGTAAAAAGGAGGAGACAAAGGGTGAGAAAGAGGCAGCAAAGAGCTACAAAGGAATGATCAATATGCCAGAGGCAGGTGTAGTGAGGGAATAGACAGGAGAGAGGAGAAAAGACATGGACTGCAACCACTTGAAGGAGACTTAGCAGACGACAGACACAAAAGCAGAAAAGAGAAACTGGAATCAGCAAGATGGAAAAATAAAATGTCCAGACAACAAAGGTAGAAACAAAGCATTTTATTCTGAATTATTTAAATGGAATATTTTAGCTTTTGGAAGTGTTCAGTAGAAAAGAAAATGCATTTCTGTTTTATGTCTCCAGTGTTGCAGTAATGCTAAGTTTAACTTCTTAGGGTTCTCAGTTCAATTTTTGTCTAAATATTTTTATTTCTAATTTGTGATCCCTTGTTCTGTATTTGGTGAATGTCTGTTGGTGTGATAGTAATGGCAGGTGGGGAAATCGGAGGGGAAGAGAGTGGAGAGGGAATTGGGAAGGGTGGACCTCCTTTATTTTCTGACCTGGGCCCAAGCAGGTCTAATACCAGTCCTGACCCCAGCTAAGGATCTCCTCCAAAGACAGCCAGACCTCCCTTCTACCAAGCTCTGCAGTCGGCAACAGCATCCTTGAGGCACCAACAACTAAGCATGCATTAGGTGCTGGCATCAGTATCTTAGGGACATTGCTGCTGCCTGCCAAGTTTGGTAAAAGAGAGTTCTGGCCACCCTTGGAGGACATCTTCAGTTAACATAGCTTGAGGATCCTCATTAGCTAAAGAGGGCAGGGCAGAGAAAATTTTGTGCCCACCTACTTTGGGCTCAGGCCCACCCAAAATTGGCTGTCTGGCTACACCGCTGGGTGGGATTTCTTTCTCTAGGGAATTTGGAATGATTCCTGCTTCTTCTAGGGAACTGCTCAGTTTCTGGTAGGTTCTTGAGGGATCCAGGGTCTGACTGCTAGCACACCTTTTAAGGATTAAGAAGATAATTCTATAGCTGGGTGCCTGGTAGGAGTCTATTGTATGAAGGAACCTAGGTGCATGCCTTCCTTTATGGATTACTAGTGTAACAGTATTTCACAATGCACACTGCTATGATCATATGACCCTTTTACTTCCATCTAAACACTGACTGCCTATCTCAACCAGGCTTAAATTCAAAATCCTTTGCCTCATGTTTAGGGGTGTGACACCATATCTCCCTAGTTATTTGCCTGATCTTCTAACTCCTTATGTCCCCTGTTGCATATTTGACTCTTCTTAAGCCCAGATGCACAAAACGTAAGGAACCAGCAATGTGCTTCTTACACTGGTTGGAGCTGGTTAAAATGAGCACGGAGTTCAGCAAGACATGTACAAAGGGGTTCTGCGGGCTCTTTTCCTGTCATGGTAGCAGCTAACAATAATTGTATGCAAAGTTATTATAATGAGCTAGTTACTGTTCAAATGTGCATTCTGAGTGATGCACAGCCCTTTTCCTAGCAATGCACAGAAAGGATCGCCTACCTTAATGATTAAAGTTTTATGGGTGATCAGGAGTTGTCGGTACTGCTGTTTCCTTCCCATTACCGTGGAAATAGCAGCTGCCTATTGGCTGAGGAGAGCTGTGGCATCTCTAGCACCCGCCCCACCCCCCTCTCGCCAAGCAGCCATTCACTCTCTTCTTCTCCTGGCTTGCTTCCCTCCTCCGTCAACACCAGCTCCACTGCTGCTGAGGGTCATCGGGCAGGCCTGCCTGCAGGAAGGGATTGCTGCAGAGGAGACAGTTGGTGGCGATTAAAAAATGTTGGGGAAAAAAAGCTACACACTGCTTTCATACACGCAGTTTGTATTCGTGTATGAATAACATCTACAACATGCGCAGAGCAGCCATGCTTAGCAATTGGCTGTTCTGCGCATGCTCGGTTGACCAATTGCCTTCCCTCTGCCGAGCTGCTTGCTGTTTTCGCAAGCAGCTTATTTGCATCCTATTTGTTTTGAGCATCTTTCACTATTTCCAACTCGGTAATTTTTACCAAGTTGGAAATAGCAATTGGTGCTTTAATGGGACTTTGATGCATCTGCCTCTCAGTCAGCTCTTCTTACCCTTCCACTCCCTCCCATCTTCATCCTGATATACCTAGAAGTACCACCTTCTGTTGTTTTGGCTCATAGTTCTGGAACTCTCTTCCAGAGTGTCCTTCTTCATAAGAACATAAGCATTGCCATACTGGGACAGACCAAAGGTCCATGAAGCCCAGTTTCCTGTTTCCAACAGTGGCCAATCCAGGTCACAAGTACCTGGCAAGATCCCAGAACAGCATAACAAATTTTATATTGCTTATCCTAGAATATGCAGTGGATTTTCCCAAGTCTATCATAATAATGGCTCATGGACTTTTCTTTTAGGAAATTATCCATACCTATTTTATGTTTCAACATTTTTATTGGTGACAAGTCAAAACAATCACAACCATTTTATACAAGTACAAGGTTGCAAAAAAGAAAATTACACAGTAAGAACCAATGATATCATCCGTCATCTATCTTTTTAACATTGTGTCCTTCCCCCCCACCCCTCTCCTCCCCCCATAATCCGTTCCCTCCCCCCTCACCCCACATCTCAGATTCCTCCATCCCACCCCATCCCCTCTGCTCAGCAATTATCGTATGTTCAATATTATCCACTCCCTTGTTTTTTCACAATGTATTAAAAATAAGGCTTCTTTCTCTCTGGGATAGTCTATCCAAGAAGCGTCCCCAGATCTTAATGAACCACACTTTTCGTTTACAGGAGCCCCTTGCCTCTATCCATACCTATTTTAAACCTTCCTTTGCTAACTGCTTTTACCACATTCTCTGGCAATGAATTCCAGAGTTTAATTACATGTTGATGTAGAAAACTGCTGATAGCCTGGCTCTTTCTCATGTTTGGATAATCTAACATGTACCACTTTATTCATATTGCTACGTTTCCTACCCTTGTTTTTCCCTTCCCATCATTCTCCACTCATTTCTCTTTCTCTCCCTCATTTCCCACCACTTTGTGTCATTCTCTAGCTCTTCCCCTCTGTTCTTTTCTCTCTTTTCCTTTGGAAAACAATATAAATGCTTTTCCTGTCTTTCAATTATTAGTGTAAACTGCCCAGTAGCACCTTAGTGCAATGGGCAATATATCAAGCAAATGTAAATTTTAAAATAATGCGTCCATAGGTTAGGCAAAGCACTTACACCAGCCATAGAACTGTCATAAGTGTGTGCATAGCTTATAGTATTCTGTAAGTTACACACAACATGTCAGTCTGCCTGTGCTCTGCCCAGACTCCACCTATATGTATGCCCTTCTACAGTTATAGAACTTATAGTCCGCTGTTACCAAATGTAGTTTAAAGTGGATAGCAATAAGAGAACTAGACCAGACATCTAGGAGCATACATTAAATTAACAAAATTATAACTAATTCACTGTATTTAAAACATATTATGCATCTTCTTAAAACTAGCAAAACTAGACAAGGCTTTGATCCCATTTGAAAGGTGTGACCAATACGCTGCTGCTTGACACATAAAAGTTGTCCAAAATAATTTCCAGTAGCGAACACCTTTGGGGCTGGGAAATGTTAAAAAATTAGAATGTCATATAAGATGCATTCTCCCATATCTGTTCTGCTCTTTCTCCTGATAAGAGATTAGCATGCAGATAACCAGAGTATAGAACATCAATGTGAAGACTCAAAACTCTTGAACCAAAATGTTCTTTAATGCAAATTCAAATAAAGGGAAATAATTTACAGTTAGATGTGCTCGACAAGAGTCTTTGCCTTGCAGAATTGGGAGTCTGTTCCAGTTCACCCTGTATACCAGGGGAGCCAGGAGTAAATGCTGTGAATACTTTTAAACTGGTAAAAACCTGGTTATTTACAGTAGCTTGAAAGGGAAGTATGCGACAGGTACAACAAAGTTAGCTTACAGTTCTTAGAAAACCATGCGGCAAACACACTCTCAACCCCAAAATAGAAAGATAAGGGGCGGGCTACAGAGAAAGATAAGGGGCGGGCTACAGTCAACATACACAAGGACAAGGGCCAGCCAATTGGAAAAGTCCCACAAGGCATAGGGAACAGGGACAGGTGCTCAGGAAGAGCATATCACAAGAAACTACTTAAAGAACACAAAGCACATATAAACAACAAGCACCCTGCCTCTTCGACTATGGGGGGCAAAACAATCAGCCTGCATATTAATGTCACCATATAACCTGGTTCACGATTAATATATTTTTTAATTCATCTCAATTTCTGCATAACCCCAAAACAACTCTTTGTCAAGAGTTGTCAAATAGACCGGTGAGTCTAACGTTGGTGCCGGGCAAAATGGTAGAGACTATTATTAAAAACAAAATTACAGAGCATATTCAAAAGCATGGATTAATGAGACCAAGTCAACATGGATTTAGTGAAGGAAAATCTTGCCTCACCAATCTACTACATTTCTTTGAAGGGGTGAACAAACATGTGGATAAAGGTGAGCCGGTTGATATTGTGTATCTGGATTTTCAGAAGGCATTTGACAAAGTACCTCATGAAAGACTCCAGAGGAAATTGGAGAGTCATGGGATAGGAGGTAGTGTTCTATTGTGGATTAAAAACTGGTTAAAAGTTAGAAAACAGAGAGTATGGTTAAATGGTCAGTATTCTCAATGGAGAAGGGTAGTTAGTGGGGTTCCCCAGGGCTCTGTGCTGGTACCGCTGCTTTTTAACATATTTATAAATGACATAGAAATGGGAGTAACTAGTAAGGTAATTACATTTGCTGATGACACAAAGTTATTCAAAGTCTTTAAATCTCAGGAGGATTGTGAAAAATTACAAGCGGACCTTACGAGACTGGGAGACTGGGCGTCTAAATGGCAGATGACATTTAATGTGAGCAAGTGCAAAGTGATGCATGTGGGAAAGAGGAACCGAATTATAGCTATGTCATGCAAGATTCCACGTTAGGAGTCACCGACCAAGAAAGGGATCTAGGTGTCATCGTTGATGATACGTTGAAACCTTCTGCTCAGTGTGCTGCTGCGGCTAAGAAAGCAAATAGAATGTTAGGTATTATTAGGAAAGGAATGGAAAAGAAAAATTAGGATGTTATAATGCCTTTGTATCGCTCCATGGTGCGACCGCACCTCGAATATTGTTTTCAATTCTGGTCGCCGCATCTCAAAAAAGATATAGTGAAATTAGAAAAGGTGCAGAGAAGGGCGACGAAAATGATAAAGGGGATGGGACGACTTCCCTATGAGGAAAGGCTAAAGCGGCTAGGGCTCTTCAGCTTGGTGAAAAGGCGGCTAAGGGGAAATATGATAGAGGTCTATAAAATAATGAGTGGAGTTGAACGGGTAGATGTGAATCGTCTGTTCACGCTTTCCAAAAATACTAGGACTAGGGGGCATGCGATGAAGCTACAATGTAGTAAATTTAAAACGATTCGGAGAAAATGTTTCTTCACTCAACGTGTAATTAAACTTTGGAATTCGTTGCCAGAGAATATGGTAAAGGCAGCTAGCTTAGCGGAGTTTAAAAAAGGTTTGGACGGCTTCCTAAAGGAAAAGTCCATAGACTGTTATTAAATGGACTTGGGGAAAATCCACTATTTCTGGGATAAGCAGTATAAAATGTTTTGTACATTTTTGGGATCTTGCCGGGTATTTGTGACCTGGATTGGCCACTGTTGGAAACAGGATGCTGGGCTCGATGGACCTTTGGTCTTTCCCAGTATGGCAATACTTATGTACTGCTCCAGCGTGCTCCAGTCCGCCTGACCCGCTGCAAGCCTCTCATCTGCCTGCCTGCTGCTACCTTGTCAACCTGCCTGCCTGCTGCTACCTTGTCAACCATTGACTTACCTGCTGTTACCTGCCTGCCTGCCTGCTGCTACCTTGTCAACCATTGACTTACCTGCGAGCCTGCCTGCCTGCGAGCCTCTCATCCATTGACCTACCTGCCTGCCTGCTGCTAGCTTGTTAACTACTCACCATCAATTCCAAACCCCCAATCCAGCTCTCCACTCTATCTATCTGCTTAACACCTTAGTCACCACACAGTCACCCGCTACACCTCAGTCACTACATATGGCTTCTATCCACATTCTCTTCCTTGCCCTGTCCCTTCCTAATCTCTTCTCCTCCCCACCCCCACTGTCCACCATTGGAACTCGTTGCCCCCCCGCCTGGCCCACCACGGCAATACCCTTCTCACCCCATCCCTCACCACCTCACCATCCCTCTTGTCCCCCTCTTCCATCCTAGCTCTCAACCTTCAACACTTCCTTCCTGCTATTAACCCATCCCCATTCCTCCTAAGTGCACCCCGTCTTCGTCGCCTTCGTCGCCCGTCCTCCCCCTCCCTCCTCTGCTCTCTCTTGCTCCTCTTCCTCCTATCCGCGGGAGACATTAACCCTAATCCAGGCCCCCCTCATCTGTCCCCATCCTATCCACGCAGACGATCCCGAGACGTCTCCAATCTCGTCTCTATTCCCTTACTCCCCCCTTCCTCCCTCCCCTTCTCTTGCGCCTTGTGGAATGCCCACTCAGTTTGCAACAAACTGCCCTTCACCCATGATCTCTTCATCTCCCACTCCCTTCAACTGCTCGCCCTAACCGAAACCTGGATCTCCCCGGACGACTCTACCTCAGCCGCAGCCCTTTGCCATGGTGGTTACCTCTTCTCTCACACTCCCCGCCCAGTTGGCCGCGGTGGAGGTGTTGGGTTACTACTCTCGCCCTCCTGTAGTTTCCAACCCCTCCTCCTACCGCAGTCTCACTGTTTCTCATCCTTTGAAGCCCACTCCATCCGGCTATTCTACCCGCTACCACTCAGAGTGGCAGTCATCTACCGCCCCCCTAATAAATCCTTCTCTTCCTTCCTTACCGACTTCGATGCTTGGCTCTCTGTTTTTCTTGAACCCTCATCTCCGTCTCTCATTCTCAGACACTTCAATATACATGCTGATGACTTATCCGACCCTCTCGCTTCTAAGTTCCTCACCCTAACATCCTCCTTCAACCTCCAGCTGTGCTCTACCACCCCTACTCACCGTGACGGCCATTGTCTTGACCTCGTCCTCTCCTCATCCGGCTCACCCTCCAATTTCCAAGCTTCAGCTCTTCCTCTCTCCGACCACCACCTGATCACATTCACACTTCTCCACCCCCCCTCCGCCCGCCCAACCTTAACCACCACATCCAGGAATCTCCAGGCCATTGACCCCCTCACCTTATCTGCTAGTATCTCTAATCTCCTCCCATCCATCATGTCCTCCGAGACTGTCGACAAAGCGGTCTCCGCTTACAATGCCGCTCTCTCCTCTGCCCTTGACACCCTCGCACCTTCCACCACCCGTCCCACAAAGCGTACTAATCCCCAGCCTTGGCTGACCCCTTGCATCCGCTACCTTCGCTCCTGCGCACGATCTGCTGAACGCCTCTGGAGGAAATCTCGTACTCATCCAGACTTCCTTCACTATAAATTCATGCTATCCTCCTTCCACTCCTCCCTATTCCTTGCAAAACAGGACTATTACACCCAATTGACCAATTCTCTCAGCTCCAACCCCCGTCGTCTCTTCGCCACCCTTAACTCTCTCCTCAAGGTACCCCCCGCTCCCACTCCCCCCCTCACTCTCTCCTCAATCACTGGCTGATTACTTCCACGACAAAGTGCAAAAGATCAACCTTGAGTTCACTACCAAGCCATCACCCCCCACCCCCCCTCTTCACCCATTAACCCTCTCCCTCGACCAACCAACCCAGGCCTCCTTCTCCTCCTTTCCAGAGATCACTGAGGATGAAACCTCCCGCCTTCTTTCCTCCTCGAAATGCACCACCTGTTCCTCTGATCCCATCCCCACCAACCTACTTAACACCATCGCCCATACTGTCAACCCCTCCATCTGTCGCATCCTTAACCTCTCTCTCTCCACTGCAACTGTCCCTGATACCTTCAAGCATGCCCTAGTCACACCTCTCCTCAAAAAAACCATCACTTGAACCTACCTGCCCCTCCAACTATCGCCCCATCTCTCTCCTACCCTTCCCTCTCCAAAATACTTGAACGCGCCGTTCATAGCCGCTGTCTTGATTTTCTCTCCTCTCATGCCATCCTCGACCCACCTCCAATCCAGCTTCCGCCCTCTCCACTCGACAGAAACAGCACTCTCTAAAGTCTGCAATGACCTGCTCCTGGCCAAATCTAGAGGCCACTACTCCATCCTCATCCTCCTCAATCTCTCTGCCGCTTTTGACACTGTCAATCACGATCTACTTCTCGCCACTCTGACCTCATTTGGGTTCCAGGCTCTGTCCTCTCCTGGTTCTCCTCCTGTCTCTCCCACCGCACATTCAGGGTGCACTCTCATGGATCTTCCTCCACTCCCATCCCGCTATCTGTTGGTGTTCCCCAGGGATCTGTCCTCGGACCCCTTCTCTTCTCTATCTACACCTCTTCCCTAGGCTCACTGATCTCATCTCATGGCTTCCAGTATCATCTCTACGCTGATGACACCCAGCTCTATCTCTCCACACCAGACATCACCTCAGAGACCCAGGCCAAGGTATCTGCCTGCCTACCTGACATTGCTGCCTGGATGTCCAACCGCCACCTGAAGCTGAACATGTCCAAGACCGAGCTCCTCATCTTTCCACCTAAGCCCACTTCTCCTCTTTCCCCACTCTTTATCTCAGTTGATGGCACCCTCATCCTCCTCGTCTCATCTGCCCGCAACCTCGGGGTCATCTTCGACTCCTCCCTCTACTTCTCTGCTCATATCCAGCAGACTGCCAAAACCTGTCGCTTCTTCCTTTTCAACATCAACAAAATTCGCCCTTTCCTCACTGAGCACACCACCCGAACTCTCGTCCACGCTCTCATTACCTCTCGCCTCGACTACTGCAACTTGCTCCTCACTGGCCTCCCACTCAGCCATCTATCCCCCCTTCAATCCATTCAGAACTCTGCCGCACGTCTTATATTCCGCCAGAACCGATATACTCTTATCACCCCTCTCCTCAGGTCACTTCACTGGCTTCCGATCAGATACCGCATCCAATTCAAGCTTCTCCACCTTACTTACAAATGCACCCGGTCTGCTGCTCCTCACTACCTCTCTACCCTCATCTTCCCCTACGTTCCTGCCCGTAACCTCCGCTCACACGACAAATCGCTCCTCTCAGTACCTTCTCCACCACTGCCAACTCCAGGCTCCGCTCATTTTGCCTTGCCTCACCCTATGCCTGGAACAGTCTTCCTGAATCCCTACGCCAAGCCCCCTCCCTACCCATCTTCAAATCCTTGCTTAAAGCTCACCTCTTCAATGCTGCTTTCGGAACCTAACCTTTCGAACATATAGGTTGCCCCAATCTGTCTGACCTTTCAGAATTAACTGTACATTTGTCTTTTAGATTGTAAGATCTTCGAGCAGGGACTGTCTTTCCATGTTAAATTGTACAGCGCTACGTAACCCTAGTAGCGCTTTAGAAATGTTAGTAGTAGTAGTAGTAGTACTTATATTTATTTTTTCCATCATGGTCATTTTATAATCGATAACCCTTAAAATTTGAATTGATCTTGAGTATGTTGTATTATTCACTGTAAAATGTGAATCATCATCAACCTCAACATCCTTCCCAATCAGCACCTTGAATATTGCATTCATTCTGTGTCGCCCCTATCTCAAAAAAAGATATAGGGAATTAGAAAAGGTTCAAAGAAGAGTGACCAAAATGATAAAGGGGATGGAACTCCTCTCGTATGAGGAAGGCTAAAGAGGTCAGGGCTCTTCAGCTTGTAAAAGAGATAGATGAGGGGGAGATATTGATTGAGGTCTACAAAATCCTGGTGGTGTAGAACTAAATCGATTTTTACTCATTCCAAAAGTACACCAGCTAGGGGACACAAAAAAAATTTGCCTAAGCATATTCACTAAAGTATGCTAAATTTTGGCGTACTTTCATAAAATAGGCCTAAAGTCCATGCGGTTTATAGAACATGCAAAGCGCCCATCCACGTGACTAAATTTAGTTGTGGGCAGTTATTGTATAATGCTGATGTCTAAATTAGGCACGGACTGGGTGTATTCTATAACAACACACATAGATTTGAGAAATGCCCCGGCCTGACCATTCCACGCCCTTGCCTCCTTTTCAACTATGCGACCTAAGATTTACATGCATCACGTACAGAATATGCGTAGACAATTCTGTGTGTAAATTCTAATTTAATTAGTGTCAATAATTGCTTCTTAAGTGGCAATTATCAGCACTGATTGGCTTGTTAAATAATTAAGTTGCGCACATAAATCCAAAATATGACTAGATTTGCATTGCACAACATAAGTCATAGCTACAGTTGTGGAAATAAGTATTTGATCCCTTGCTGATTTTGTAAGTTTGCCCACTGACAAAGACATGAGCAGCCCATAATTGAAGGGTAGGTTATTGGTAACAGTGAGAGATAGCACATCACAAATTAAATCGGAAAATCACATTGTGGAAAGTATATGAATTTATTTGCATCTGCAGAGGGAAATAAGTATTTGATCCCCCACCAACCAGTAAGAGATCTGGCCCCTACGACAGACCAGGTAGATGCTCCAAATCAACTCGTTACCTGCATGACAGACAGCTGTCGGCAATGGTCACCTGTATGAAAGACACCTGTCCACAGAC